>NW_027527963.1:1710887-1787383 GCF_008692635.1 Crocuta crocuta
AGGCCCCCCAAACGGGGACCTTCGCGGGCAGCATCTCAGGGAACAAATTGCCGTCCTTACCTCCCCGCCAGTCGCGGGGAAGAAGAGGGAGGCCCACCGAGACCCCCTCAAAGCCACAAAACCTAGGGAGAAGCGTACGCGGAGCCATCACACCGTCAGGAAGACCCCGGTGCACAATAATGGGGAGCTCTGGGGTGGATTGAGGGGAGGGGGTGGGGAGACGAGCTAAATCCAGAAGGTTGGAGACGGAAAGCAGAGTGTGCAAACTGTGCATACATGTCCCACTTTTCGCCCCACCGCCTGCCTACCACCGCCTTCACTCAGGGAGCGCTTCCCCCTCGGCGCACACCGAGCCTCCTCCGGTTTGAAACTCAGCAGCTGTTTTAACAATTGAAAAGCAGCCCTACAGGACCAGTGAGAGACGGAGCAGAGTGTGTGAAGCCATTAAGGCTGACTAGGTAATTATGATAAGAAGTTACCTAATTAGCAACCTGGCCGGGGCACAGAAAAAAGGAGGGGGGCGAGGGGAGTAGTGAGTGATTTAGTGATCTCATTTTCCCAAATGCGAACCTAGTTTCCAGCAAACCTGGTTTTTAGACTCTAGAATTTTAAGTTCTCCGAACACAGTTTATTAAGATACAGTGTCAGTATTTAAAGCATGAAGAATATTTGCCCTCTTACTGTCACAGAGAAATGAAGGTAAATAAGATGAAAGTCAGCCTTACTGAGGTCATATTAACAACTATGGTCTTTTTGATAAATACCTGGTCACAGAGGGGAGTCCAATGAGGCTCCTGAAGGTTTGTGAATCCTAGGTGAGAATACTGCCATAGATGGATTTATGGAACAGTTTATACTCCACAAAGTGGTTTTGTAAAAGCCATAAAATGTTTAAACGGCTAAAAGGGATGTTGACGCCACTGTACAAGCTTATTTTTTCTGCATATGAGACAATGAGGTGGGAAAAAGGGATCTCTTGGTGTCTGTTCAGAAAATCTGGAGAAGTTACTCCAGCACTTAACAGTTATGACCCAGAATAGATCATTGGGCATTCATTAACAAACAGTTATTAAGTGCCTACTGTGTACTATGTATATATTGGTGCTGTGATTTCAAGGTAAGTCATAGTGCTTGCTGACTTTGAGGAGCTCAGAGCCTGGAGAGACTGAGGCATAAATGGAAATGGGATTATCACTATAATAAATGTACATACCTGTTCCTATAGGAGCACTGGAAAGGAAACAGTTAATTCTTCTTTAGATGGTACTCTTGACAGAGATTGTAGTGTAGAGTTCTGAAGGATGAAGAAAGAATGCCTGGCAAATAAGGATGGTGAAGGAAGGTATTCCACAAACAGAGAAAAGCAAGTGAAGAGGTTAAGAAAGTACATGGTGTGTCCAGGAAGCTGGGAGAAATTAGGTGTGGCTGGATTGCAGCTAGAAGTAAGCATGGCCAGGCCACACCAGGCTCTGTGGGCCCAAAGAGCCTAAACTCTCCTGAAGGTGGTACATGGCTGGGAAACTAGTAAAGGCTTTAAGCAAGGACAGATTTTTAAGGTTTCTAACTGTCATCAGATAAAAGTTTTAAACATTTCTGTCTGCTATTGTTGTGGAAGACAAATAGGAGAGAGGTGGCAGTGAGGAGATTATTTCCAGAAAACTTCAGTCCTGAACTAAGGCAATGGAAGTGCCCATTGGGAGGCTGGGACAGCTCTAGAGATATTTAGGAAACAGAACAGACAGGACCTGGTGGTTGATTGGATTTGGAGGGTAATGGAGAATACCAGTAAGTTAGACTGACTTGGAGGTTTCTGGCTGCGGCAAGAAGGCAGGTGATAGTGCTATTTGCCAAGAGGAACAACATATAGAGAGGGGCAGTTTGGGGAGGCACGTGATGCGTTCTATTTTAAACTTGTTGAGTTGGAGACGATTGTGGGATATCTGAGTGCAGCACTCTAGTCTGCTGGAAGGAGTGTGTCTTCTCTCTGTTCCTAAGAGAGAAGACCCAAGCCAGGTACATCAGGAATCATCAGCATTCAGGTATTTCTTGAAGCCAGGGAGAAGACAGCCAAGATGAGACTTAGGATGGAACATGGCAGAATACCAATGCTCCATTCACACAGGGGTAAATGGAAGAAGAGGAGCCTGCAGAAGGAAGAGCTGGAGACCCGAGAGTGAGGAAGAAACTAGGCTCCGTTGAGTTGGTGAAGCCCAGGGAGGAAGGGACTGTTGACAAGTGCAGAGTGTGGTAGAATGATCAAGACAGCCAGCCTGAGAAGCAACTGCTACTCTTTACCAATGTCTTTGTGATCTTGACCTAAGCAATTGTAGTTTATGGTCTATGGATGTGAAGGATTCAGATAAGAGCAGATAGAGAAAGTGGGATCATGGGGACAGAGAAAGCAAGCTCATTTACCTAGCAGTTTCAACTTGAGGGAAAGGACAGAGAGTTATAAGGAAAGCATTTGCGTGGAGGTTGTACTTTTGTTTGCTTTTCTCATATGAGATACTTGGTCTTAATTGCATGATATTGAGGGAAAAGCAGGTGGAAAGGAAAAGGCTGAAAAGTTCTATGAAGTTCTCTGAGGCTCAGTTCCTTCCTCATCATGGACAGGGCACCCTATCTAGCCCATGAATCTCACAGGGTTGATGGGGAGTTTGAAAAAACCTGAGGTGGAAATAGTGCTTTAAAATTGCCATTGGTAAGAAACTAAAAGATATTAAAGTGACTTATCAAGAGTGCAGACAATTCATGACAGACCAAATCTATGTGGCAAGTTCTATAAGAACTCTGTGAAGGATATTTTTGTGAAAGTTCCTAAAAATATTTCTGTTCTGAACAGAACATCAGGATTTGCATATATCAATATGCCTATCTTCTCAAAATGTATGTAATAAGATATCTTCAGACTTGGGTGATATGCTATATTAGATAGAACATGTATTATTTAGTCAGACAGACTTGTATTTAATTCTAGACTCTGACAATTATTTGATATGGAGTAAATAGGTTAGCCTCACTCAGCTTTAGGTTTTTTTTTTTCAAGTTTAAAAAAGGAAGCAATTATAATTGACTTACAGATGTTTTGTGAGGATTAGGTAGTATGCCATATTCAAATGTTTGGCAGAGATTTGATTATTTATATCTGAAATTACTTTTAAACTACAAAATTTATTATTATTCAATTGAGGGGAAAAGCCCAAAATGATTATAAAATTAAGAATATAATTAAAGGCTATTTAAGAGAACTCCAGGTTCAAGCCTAGACCCCTTGAGGCTTCATGAGACGCTTTCAAGGAGGTCTGCAAGGCCAAAGCTATTAATTAAGTTAATTCTAAGATTGTATTAATATTAGTATATTAATTGCTTTTTTACTGTGTTGATACTTGCACTCACAGCACAAAAGCAATGCTGGGTAAAACTTCTAGCACCTGAGGTTGGATCAGGGCAATGGAACCAAACTGTGCTCATAGTTGTAATGTTTGCGCCACAAATGCTGCTTTCACTTAAGAATGTCTTTGATGAAGCAGAAACATTTTTCATTTTATTAAATTTAAACTCTTGACTCTGTCCTTTTAATATTTTGTGTGGCATAATGGAAGGCACACAGAAAATTCGTCTGCAGCATACCAAAGCACACTGTTAGTCTTGACTTAAAACACTTGTGTAAGTAGGCTGTGAGCTAAACTAGCTGCTTTTTATTATTTTTTAGTTTTTCAATGTTTATTTATTTTTGAAAGAGAGACAGACCATGAGGGGGAGAGGGGCAGAGAGAGAGGGAGATACAGAATCCAAAATAGGCTCCAGGCTCTGAGCTGTCAGCATAGAGTCCTATGTGTGGCTGGAAACCAGGAACAGTGAGATCATGACCTGAGCTGAAGTCGAATGCTTAACTGACTGAGCCACCCAGATGCCCTTAAACTAGTAGCTTTTTAAAATTTTATTTGTTTGTTTGTTTGTTTGTTTAGAGAGGAAGAGAGAGGGAGAATGTTAAGCAGGCTCCATGTTCAGTGCGGAGCCCAACGTGGGCCTCAATACCAGGATCCTGGGATCATGACCTGAGCCGACTGAACCAACCAGGTGCCCCAAGGTGTTTATTTTTACTTGAAAGAACAACTAACAAACTATGGATATTCACACTTGGATATTTTGCAAAGATTTTTTATCAAAACAAATTAAGTGAGCATTGTCACTTCAAGGTAAACAACTGGAAGTATTTATTTTCAGTAAAAAATATGAGCTTTCAAGTAACAAATAGAGAATTTGGAAAATTTGTTTCTGCCATCATGAGCTTAATGGCTTTCCCATATTTAAAGTCTTTTGTAACTCGATTGTGATCATTTTAAATAACGTGTGTTTTGATATTGTATAATGAAACATATTGACATTTGTATAACTCATTGAACCAGTATTTTCCAAATGACCAATTACAAATGATGTTATAAAATAATTCACGAGTTAAATATCCATTCAAAGTACAAGATAGATCAAAGAGTTTTAATATAATGGAGGATGAAATATTAACTGATTTGGTTTCATATTCCACACTCTAGTTACAAAGTTTAAGAAACTACCACTTGTTGTGGTGTAGCATCAAAGAAGAATATACAGAATTATTAAGAATCTTATTAAGATGCTGCTATTTTCCAACCACATATCTGTGTGAAATGGGATATTCTTCATCTACTTCAAACAAAACAATCTATTGCAATACAGAGTGAATATAGAAGTGATATGAGAATTAAGCTATCTTCTACTAAGCCAGACATTAAAGAGACTTGGAAAAATGTAAACAATGACACTTTTCTTACTAAATTATTTTCTTTGGAAAATATAGTCATTTTCAGAAAAAAAAATGTTATGTTAATATGTGGCAGATATACCACAGTTGTTTTAAAATAAATTCATAAGTATTTTAAAAGTTTATCTTTTAATATATAATATAATGAACACTCATAGCAATAACCCACATAAACCAAAGTTCCCTGTGATCCTCAATAATTTTAAGACTGTGATGTGTTCCTGAGAACCACTGTCATACAAAATAGGCTCAATCATGAAAATAGATTGAAACATTATCAATAGATTGAAAGATAATTGTTTAAAAATAGAATAGACTGAAGATCATGAATACTATGATAGTATTCTGTCTATAGATTGGCCTCCTCTTCAATTATACTTGTCCAATATATTTCTCATCTTATACATATACATGCACTTTCTATAGATGTACTTAACTCTATAGAGTGTTGTGGTTGGCATCGCTATTCTGGGGACCGGGACAAAAGAACTGGTGGAAACCATTGTACAAATCCTGAAGCTTGGTTAAAACAGTGTCATAGTCTTGGCCATACCACTGAATCAATACGGGACATTCTTTTGCCTGTTGGCTCACTTTCAATCCCTTCCTCACCCCACCCTACTCTCTCCATGGCGAGGATGCTTACACAGTTCTTGAAGTAGTTCCCTAAAATTTCTTTGAAATTAGTGATTACCTCTGACTTTATGACTCTTATACACTGAACCAATGTAAAGTTGAAACGTTAAGCCTGAGTCACCTTTCATTCTTCCTGAGGGCAATCATTCTCATAATAAATATTTGTTAAGCACCTACCCTATGCCATGCATTATGCTAGCTGCTGGAATAAAAGAATAAGCAGAGCTCTTGTTCTCCAGAGACTAGAGTCTAGTGGAGAATTAAGTAATTACAGTGTGATATTAATAATAAGGGGGTGGGCTTGGTGTGCAAGTCCATGAGAAGGGTGGGAGTGGGACATTGGGGAAAGATTCTTGAAGAAAGTAACATCCAGAAACCTAAAAACTGGATCAGTAATCTTAGGTCAAAGGATGGACATGTGGAGTCAATGAGGGTTTGAAGGAAGTAGAAACATATTTAGGGAGTGTTACCTATTGGGGACATATATTACATTAGGGAGTAGCATATTTAGGGAATGTTACAAAGAAACCATTACTATAGAAAATTGCCTTAATTAAATCGCCTTAATTATAAAAGTGTAGATAAGGTCAACATATTTTCCTTGAGTTTTAGTTTGTTTGAGACGTTGTATGGCATGTTTAAAAATTACTATATTACATTTAAATACAATTTACCTTACATCAGAATTACCATTATTACAAAAGTATCACTGGGTAAAAAAATTATGTAAAATTTTATTAAAAACGTCAAGCATAATTTTGCACGAATTTTCAAGGATTAATTTAGTACATGGAAAAGAAAAATTATTCTTACTATGTTCAACCCACTGCTGAAAGACATACCAAAAAATACACAGAATAGTAATTGCCCAGACAACGTTGCAAGAAGTGTTCAGACATTTTTTCTTTCCTTTCTTTAGACGTTCAAGAAACATTTATCTGCCAGATCCTGAGGATGTATTATTAAAAAAACAGATGTTGCCCCTGCCCTCAGAGTGCTTACAGCTCAAGAGTGCCAGATTAATTGGTTTTCAAGTATCAATCACAACATCAGATGCCAAGCAATAATTGCCAAGGGAATAGTAAAAATTATAATATAGAACTTATTCACTTTGGGAAAGGTTTGAATTGTTGGCAAAGAGGGTGAGAGCATCAAAGCCACAAAAATGTCGTTGGAGAAGGTTCAGAGGAAAGAAATACCAAGATGCATTAAGAGGCAGTGAAGAGTATAGTTTGGCTAGGATGGATTTGCTAATGGAATTAATATAGAAAAAGAAATTGGATACATAGGTTGGGCAGATTGGAGTGACCATGTTGGAAGAGGTTTGGACTTGATCCTCTTGGCAACGGGTAAAACTTAAATAAATAAAACATTAAAGCAAGCACCTTTTGCCACATTTAAGAAGGACACTTCCGGTTTGTACAGTTTAAATGTTTATTTTTGAAAAGATTTTAAGTAATCTCCACACCCATGTTGGGGCTCAAACTCACAACCCCAAGATCAAGAGCTGCATGCTCTACCCACTGAGGGAGCCAAGTGCCCTGAGGACACTCTTAATTTGTAAAAGAGACATTCTTTTGATTGTAGTAAATGGGTTTCTCTTACCAAAAACAAACAAAAAAACCCTTCTATTGCTTCAAAGTATAAATTTGTTATTTCATTGCATTTCAATATATCTATGCATTTCAACATATACTTTAATATAGCAATTAGTAAAAGCAACATTTTTGATATAATACCCTCTATCAGTTATGTGCTGGAAAAACTGAAGTATTTTTTAATGTAAATCCAGAAAACATTTCCTCCTGTGTCCTAGAAGAAGGAATCTATTGATATTGAGTCTCAGCCTTTGCTATTCTATCACTATGCTTTGGTCCACATTGGCTGACCAAGTCAGCAAGGACTGTTGTTTTCACTACCCTGCACTGGATGAATTATAAAGCAATGAAGAACAATGCAAGCCTAAACTAGCAGCAATATTTTAAGGGTACAAAAGGTATATGCACACAAAAATAGAGAGATGAGAAAAGTCTGGACTATAAAAAGGGCTGAAAGAAAGAGGGGTGAGGATGCATTCTTAGCTGTAACAGAGAGTCCAGGGGCATGCTATGAATACATTCCTATAGTTTGGGACCATTTAAGAATTGCTTTATTTTCTATATATCATGGCTTGTTTAGGCACAGCTAAAAAGAAAACTCTTTCTTGTGGGTAATTTGGCCCAAGTGCCTGATAGTTCCATGCTAGTGATATCATATTGCCTTAAGGCCACGCAGACACAAAGCCTGGTTAGTTTTTAGATGTTGTGAAGCTGAATGGCATGAGATATACTGGGAAATACACAGGCTTTTGAGTCAGAGGTCTTGGGTATGATTTCCTACATTGCCTCTTAATAACTCTGTCACTGTGTAAACTTGGAAAACTGTTTAGTTACTCGGAGGCTCTATTTTCTTATCTGTAAAATGGGATAAGAAAATTTCTCTGATGGAGTTATTGTCAGAATTAGGCTTTAAAATATGTAAATTGCCTGCTACAAACATAGGCACTAAATAATTGGCAGTTCTTAATCCCTAAATTTAATTTGCCTTAAATGCATAAATCATCTGCCCCTACCTAATCAGAAAACCATTTTTAAGTGAAAAAATAACGTGGATGGAACATTCAGGACCTGCTCATTAGGATGACCAAAATGAGTGATTTCATGTTTGACCAAATGTATTATATCTAATGCTCTTCTCTTCATAAATTTTATCTAGTTTATTACTTAAAATATCTACTGAAAAGGACATAATTTTCCACATTTCTCAGATGAAAAAACAGATTTAGAGACACAAGTGGCCAGGCTGGGGTCTGATCCAAAGCCTCCATGCTTAACCAACTCTCCAGGCTGTCCTGATATATTACTTGGAGGCTTTCTAGTAACTATTTTCACAGATTCATTTTTCTCCTATTGGTGCTGTCATGTTAATGGGCAATTTTTAAAAGAGGATTTACCACAGAATTTGATTTGGTGGCTCCTTGTTGGCACTCCATAAGAGCAAATGTAACCACACAGACTGTCTTTGCAAAAGTGTACCGATTTATCAGTTCTAGCCACAAATCTCTCAGGTCTCAAGTTGTGAAGACTAAACCAGAGGGAGGTGAAGTAGTCCAGACTCATTTCGCTGCCTGAGTCTTTTACTAGACAACCATTTAAACTCTATTGACACAGTATGACTCCTTCCCTAAAAGGTACTTAACAAATTAGCTTGTCTATGAAAAACAGTATGGATAGGAAGGCGAACATAATTTTTATAATCTTAACATGTGCAGCTCATAAAAAGTAGACATATGATTATATATGCCTTTGACTCAACCAGTTTCCATTACTAGTAACTTGTTAACCTTAGAGCTCAATCACTTAAAAAAAAAAAAAAGCATCTCCACCTTAACCTTTTGACTGTCTAATCCCTGTATTTCTTGAGTGGTTTCTACGTGCCTGCTACTATTACAGCCCAGTAGTCCCCACAAGAACCATCGTCCAGAGGTATTATTATGATCCCCATATTAGAGATGAAGCTACTAAGGCTGTCAGAATTTGTCATATTTCTTGCCAAGAAGAAATTTGAACCCAAGCAATACTTTTTTTGATGATACTCTCTTCTCCTCTTTTGGAATAGATTCAAGGTGTTCCCTACAAACTAAATAATTAAAGAATGAGTCAACTCTAGTCATACCAGCATATATTTTTTAAAAATTTTTAATGTTTTTTTAAATTTATTTCTGAGAGAGAGAGAGAGAGACAGCATGAGCAAGGAAGGGTCAGAGATAGAGGAAGACACAGAATCCGAACACAGGCTCCAGGCCCCAAGCTAGCTGTTAGCACAGAGCCTGACACAGGACTCGAACCCATAAACCATGAGATCATGACCTGAACCAAAGTTGGACACTTAACCGACTGAGCCACCCAGGCGCCCCTATCAGCATCTATTTTTAGCTATTTCTCTTAAACATTTTCCCTTTGAAAAAAATAAAACTTTTCTTGAATTGAATAGCATTTTTTTTAATGTTTTATTTATTTCTAGGAGAGAGAGAGAGACAGGGTGAGCAGGGGAGGGTCAGAGAGAGAGGGAGACACAGACTCTGAAACAGTCTCCAGGCTCTGAGCTGGCAGTCAGCACAGAGCCCGACGCGGGGCTCAAACCCACGAACCGCGAGATCATGACCTAAGCGAAAGTCGGACGCTTAACCGACTAAGCCACCCAGGCGTGTGTTATCAGACTGAAATATACTAAATTCCTTATTGGATTAGAGCAGAAAGCTGGATTTTGTCACATTTCTTCTTTTAAATATCACCTCTAGGAAAGAAATGTATTAATATTTACTTCAGTGTGCCAAATCAGAACCTATTGTAAAAAACCTAGATCAAATATGAATCACTACTCTGTAAAGCTCAAAATCTGTATATTCAAGGTAATGAGAAACAGAGGTGGTTCTCATTTTCTGAGCATAACTTCTCAACTCTCATTATGCTCTATTGAAGAAAAAAAATGCATTTCAGGTCTTATAAAAGGAGTAAAGCCATTTTTTTCTGGGCAATAAATTGTAATTGAATCACTGAAATTATTTTGGGAAAACAGCTTTCATTCCAACAGAGTCTGATGTGACTGAAAACTGGTGTTCTAAAGGAAAATTTTGATTTTTGCTAATCCAAACTTAAATGTTCTAACCTAAATCATCTTCATTCTTCATACTAATGCTTATATGACATTTTATCTCTATAAAATATAATCAATATAAACCTTGATTTTTTCTTTTTTGTCTTTCTAGCATTTTGTCAGTAGCTCTCTTTCTAAGTACATACATTTGGATTAATGTGATCATCACAGTGGTGGTATATCAGTTCCAGTCCCCAAACCTAAAACTGCTCAGTCAAAATCTGAGGGAATTTCTGGTGTGAAGAAACTGCAAGCTCAGGGGTTGGACATTTTTCTGCAATTTGAGGAAAATCACATCATGAACAAATAGGTTGGAAACTCAGAGGTCATTTGAAATACCAAACTCCGAAGAACTCATTTGTGCATCTGTCAAAACATAGGAGAATCATTCTGATTTTGAAAGAACTTTTCAATGACCTTATCTATGGAGGAAATTGCACATTGACTTATGAGGAATATGTAATCTGTGTTAAACACCAAGTCTCATTCAAAAACTAAAGATAATCTTACACTCAATCAATTCTAAACCAGAATTTTTGTAATTTGACCAAGAAAGTTCTTAAGGGAATAAGTGATACAAATCCAGGAGGATCCAAGTGCAGAAAGACCTTCAAAAGTGCTAAAATGTTTGCCTCTATCTTTGCATGAGCAAACACGTTTACAAAATTCCTACTCACTCTTCCTGTATAATTTGAGGCAAGTCCAGTAAGACATATGTAGGGAAAGAAACACAATAAAACAAAGAATAAAGGCAATGGGAAATGGGGATATAGAGGACAGGAGAGGGAAGCGAAGAAGAGATAGTGGTTATCTCTCTGTTTTAAAACAGAGAGCCATGAGAAAGTAAAGACTGGTACTAAAATGTTTATGGTAAAGGACAGCAGTAGAAGACATGGATTTAAGATTTAAGAAGTGAAGAACGCAGGAAAATAAAGAGCAAATGCATCAGAGAAGTGGAGAAATCCAAGAAAAAAAAAAGGGGTGATATATGACTTGGCACCAAATCTAGAGGTAACATCATGAAGCCAATAAATAGACAATGGAAAACAAAATGGAGTAGGGATAATGATATTTACTGGGGGGATGGGGGGAGCAGGGTACAATGTTTTAAGAATTTCCATCTCACTACCAGTTAAGAAAGCTTCAAAAAAGAGCTTGATTTTCATCTGAGTAAGAGGAAAAGTGACAAAAAGCTGAAGCAGAGAGGGGCTTCAAGATAGCGGAGTCCTCTTTGTAAAACGAGAAAAAGTAAATTGGATTGTATATTTGCACCAAGTGGGCTGTGAGCCAATATGCCTTAAAGCAGAATTTCCCAAAAGTTTTCCATATTTAAACATAGCTTCTACTATTACTTGATTTGTTTAAACTGTAGACCTTCTGTTTTACTAAATAGCTGATTTAAAAGGGAAATTAACAACCTAAACAGTAATATCTGTTTCATATACTGGTTATGTTCTTCTTTTCTCATACACATTAAATAAATAAAATATTTGCTATGGAACCAATCTAGAGTGATATCTCATGCTTTTGCTGCTTTGCATGCAGGGGAAGTGAGATAGCCTGGGGTTGAGAAGAAGCCAGGAGGGATCTCCTCTGTTCCACATGATTGGGAAGCTCCTGAAAGATCTAAGAAGATAAGAAATACAAGAGAGAAATGGGTGGTGAACACCAAGGCCTGGAAGAAAAGGGGCAGAGATGAGGAAATGACCCCTTGATATCTGGTATTGAGGTCACTTGTGTCTTGTTTTATTAATCAAAGCCACTCACAAAGCCAGCCCAGATTCAAGAGGGGAGGAAGTAGACTCCACTCCTAGATGGGATGAACTGTAAAGAATTTGTGGCACCTCAACTCATATAATCACAGATTCAAAAACTCAACAGAGTCATCAATATAATTCAAAAAGGGTGATACTAATTTGGAAAGTCATTTTCATATTCTTTTGAAGTTATAATATGTTTGGGGCTGAGTTTTACAGAATTACGTCAGGTAGAAGAGGACTATATCAACTGTTTTATTCTAACTTTTATTTTGAAATGTCAGTTCTCGTAGATCCAATCTGACATAAGTACACATTCACGGAAACACATACCCCTCATGTCTACTGTAGGTTTCTTACACTATCTTTGTTCCAGTGAACTAGGAAAACTTTTTATAATATGAATGGGAAGAACTAAATTAAAGGCCTACCTCATTTATTTCAACCTAAACACAAAATGTCTTCTTTTTACATGATATCTTTCTGTGGGTGAAGCACCTAATTCAAGCATCTAGAGAAATAAATATTCATTTAAGGTGGAAGAATAGTTCTACTTTACAGTGGAGATGGGAGAAAAGATTTATATTCCACTAATTCTTAACTAAGAGTAATACTATAGTGTTTTATTGAACACTTCCAGAATATTATTGTTACCTCAAAAGTATAGAAGAGATTAATTTATACATTTATCTACCAGTGTTTAAGAAGCAGTGGAAAGTTCACAAGTCTTCCTAAAACAATGAAAGAACTTTCATTTATTACCTCATTGCTAGGGCTTGGAAATGATGCTTTTCCTGAAGTTTAAACATATATGAAGATCCCTTTTGAATATAAAAATGTTCATGTTACATATATAATATCATTTTGTTCCTGGTTAGCTCTTTTCACTCCATTTTGTACCCACCTGCCTCCCCACCCCTTGCTTTGTGGTGTTGAGGCTGGGACCCTGAATAACCCACTTCCCCTTCACCAGCTGCTCCAGGTCAGGTTTGCTGTGGGGGGAAGGAGCGAGAGTACAAGACTGGAGGGGGGAGAAGGAGCACATTCCTTTAGTGCTTCATCTTACCCCACAGCTACTTTCCTTCCTGTGGCCCCCTGCCTCCCCCAGCACCACTTCTAGCCTTGGCAGTGGCAGTATCTTGCAGTAGCAACGGTTGGTCCCAGTTCACAGTGTTCCTGGCCTGTAGAGGCAGTCTCATACCCTCCCTCAGGGACACCAGGTCACCAGTCCTCAAGTGGTTTGGGTCGTGGGCCTGGGGGACTCTCACCCGCGTCTCAGAGACAGTGGCCTGAGCCTTATTGTACCTCCCACTCGAGGTGGGCATCTCAGCTGTATCAAACCCTTCCACGCTCCTTCTACTCCAGGCTCTTGGCTTCAACAATTAAAGAACCTTTAATACCTGGTTATATTAAATTCTCTCTGTTTAAGAAAAAACAAAAAACAGATCTCATACCTGTTTTCTGATGGACCGTGACTGGTCCACATTATTTCTTGTTTGAAAAGAAATTTGGATTTTTACATTGGCTCCATTCTTTTTAATGTTTATTTTTGAAAGAGAGAGAGAGAGAGGGAGAGAGAGAGAGAATGAGCTGGGGAGAGGCACAAAGAGAGGGAGACACAGAATCTGAAGTAGGCTCCAGGCTCTGAGCTGTCAGCACAGAGTCCAATGCAGTCAAACTCATCAATTGCAAGTTCATGACCCGAGCCACCTAGGCTCCTCTCATCGGCCCCATTCTTACCGAATAAATTTTGTTAGTAAAGTGACTGAAGGGCAGCATAAATGATAAAATAATGACATAGCATTAATCTTGATCATTTCAGGTGTGATATCTGAAGTTCGGGATGTCCCTCCTAGAAGGCTTTAAAGAATACAATCTTCAAGAAGTTTCAGGGTTTACCACATTCACTTGGAGTAGTTTAAGATTAGGGAGACTCTGATATAAAAACTACATACTTGACATAATGCAGACTTCTCACCTAAAGATTTGGAAGAGCTCTGTAATATGGATACTTAAATTAGTTAATTTGCACAATAATCTTGTGAGTATGCTAGCATGTAAATATCATATATGTGTCCTCCAAAGATTAAGATTGTTTCAGGGACTCCTTGGTGGCTCAGTTGGTTAAGCATCTGATCACTCAGGTCACTATCTCGAGGTTCAGGAATTTGAGACTTGCATCGGGCTCTGTGCTGACAGCTCAGAGCCTGGAGCGTGTTTCAGATTCTGTCTCCCTCTTTCTCTGCTGCTGCCCTGCTCATGCTCATGCTCGTGTGCTCACTCTCTCTCTCTCTCTCTCTCTCTCAAAAATAAACATTAAAATTTATTTTTTAAAAAAAGAAAAAATTAAGATTGTTTCAGGTATACTTGTTTTAAGCAAATATAAGGGAAAATCCAAATATATCATTTTGTATACATCCAAGTTAAGCAAGGCATGCAGAAGAAAAAATAAAACAATTGATTTCCAATGGATTGCAGCTTCAGTTAGAATGTGTGAAGATAGGGACTATTTAGTTGTTAATGGTTCTGAGCAGAAGATGTAGCAACTTCGGGCTTCACTGGGCCCTGTCCTTCCTGTGGGGATTGTGTGCAGTGAATGATGGCTTTTTCAGACTCGTGACAGGATTGTTCTCAGTGACTGAGTGACTCTGAGTAGTAAATACAGTTAACAGTGCAAGTAGGCCAACTGTGGGTGTCAGCGCTGGGTGTTGCTGGAGTCAATGGTGTTAAGTGGAACTTTGGACTGGAGGACGGTGTGGGGGGCAGTTGAAGAGTTTATTAAAAGGTACATGATAAATTTTATGTAAATACAATATCTGTGGAAGTATGAATTTAAACATGATGACATCTGTTGTCCTGAATGAGGGATCTGAGTGGCTGTAAAGAAGACTGGGAGGACTTACCTTGTACTGTGCATTTGTGTTCTTTGAATTGTATGTGAAGTTTACTTTTTTATTTATTAAAAAATTTGTTTAAATGCTTATTTATTTTTGAGAGAGAGACAGACAGAGCACAAGTGGGGGAGGGGCAGAGAGAGAGGGAGACACAGAATCTGAAGCAGGCTCCAAGCTCTGAGCTGTCAGCACAGAGCCCAATACCACTCAAACTCATGAACTGCGAGATCATGCCATGAGCCCAAGTTGGACACTTAACTGACTGAGCCACCTAGCCACCTCTATGCAAAGTTTATATATTACCTATTCAATATATATAAAAAAAAAAAAACCCACCAAATGTTTAATTCATACTTGTATTGATCTCTACAGTTTCCAAATGGCTCCACCTTCCATAATTCTTTCTCCTCCTTATAAAAAGTCTGTGAGGAAAACATAGCAGGATTCTCATTTTATGCATGTAATAACTGACAATGCAAATGTCTGACTTTTTTCAGTATCATGCGGTCAGTTAAAGTTCAGGCCAAAAAAGGTTCTCTTGCTCCAAATTGTTCTTTCCATCATCCTGCACTGCCTTAGGTGTGCTGAGGACTATAAAACAGACTGGGTAGAAAACAAAAGATCTGCCTTTACAAAACAGGTTTATAGGCCAGTGTCTGGGCCATGGATCCTGGGTGCCTGGTGGAAACACTATTTCTGAAGCCACAGTAACCTTCAGACCAGGAAACAGACCAAAACTTTCTGCTATGTGAACTAAACTAATTATGTATTAAAATAATGATATCCCTCCCTTCCTGGTCCAGGGCAAAGGACCTTGTATACATTATTTGCAGTCTTAACCAAAGTATTACAAATGGCTCTTCTCCCCATTTTGCAGTTTGGGAAATTGAGATACAGAAAAGTTACATCACCAACACATTAGGTTAAAAAATTGTAAGGCTAGGATTTGTCTTCAGTTCTTTTTTCTCAAACCACCCCCCCTTTTTTTTCAGAGCTGGTTGGTCTGGTGGATGCACAGGTAAGTAATAGAACAACTGCCTTAAAGATAGAAGTGCACATTGTGAAGAAGAGTGGATGATGGAGCAGAGAGAAGACAAGTACTGCAAAAACTGTATGATGAACTCAGGTATGATAAAAGAAGTCGGAGCACAATGCCATAAGGGTTTAAAGGAAGAAGCAATCTAAGCTTCCTTTAGATGAGTTGCACATGGCTTCAAGAGAGAGCTAGGAGGGGCCCCTGGGTGGCTCCATCAGTTAAGCATCTAACTTTGTCTCAGGTCATGATCTCACAGTTCATGGGTTTGAGCCCCATGTCGGGCTCTGTGTTGACAGCCCAGAGCCTGGAGCCTGCTTCTAATTCTGTGTCTCTTTCTCTTTCTCTTTCTGCCTTCCCCCACTCTCTCTCTTTCTCATTAATAAATAAACATTTAAAAATTTTTAAAAAGAGAGAGAGCTAGGATGTGAAATAAACTTGAAGAACTACTGAGAAATTGAAATATGGAATAGACTTGGAGTAGTGAATAGGAGGAAAGTGACACATTGCAGATGAAATGTGTAGATGTTTTTATGGCTGGCCAGTGTCTAAAACATAAACTATGTTAATAAAAATAAAGTTTTGTCTGTTGGCTCCCCAGGGTCAGGCCTCTAAGCTGTGGGAGTAAGAGTTGAGATGCTGGTGACCAAAGCCCCTTCAGGGGGAAATAGCACAAAAATAAACAAACAAACAAATAAATAATAAAAAAAAACATGTTGAATGAATGCATATAAGGTGACAAAGAAGGAAGAATACATGAAAACCCCTCTCCCCCAGTTATTTATCATTTTGCTTGGATGAGCTCTGAGTTATAGTAGTATCTTCAAGCATTATTTAATGCTTGATTATGATAAAAACAAAACAAAACAAAGCAAACTTAAACAATATTAAAGCACAGAAGTATGCCAAAGTCATGCTTTGTTATTTCAGCCAGCTCTCTCCAGGCTCAAGGAGAATAGCAGAATCAAGAACTCTTGTTGCCAAATATCCACTTCCCTCAGGCTACAGTAGTATTCCAGCTATGCTCTCTTAAATGTCAGACCTTTAAGACTTCAGGGGTTCCACAAACAAGAGTTAAATTGCCTGGGAAAGTCATCCACTGATTGTATCTGTTTGTTTGTTTATTTGTTTTGTTTTGTTAATTGTGGTTCCAGATAAGATTTTATTCTTTTAAAAAAAATTTAATGTTTATTTAGTTGAGAGAGCAAGAGCTAGAGAGAGAGCCAGCATGAATGGGGAGGGGCAGAAAGAGAGGCAGACACAGAGGCCAAAGCAGGCTCCAGGCTCTGAGCTGTCAGCACAGAGCCCAACACGAGACTCCAACTCACAGGCTGAGAGATCATGATTTGAGTCAAAGTCATTGTCCTACTATTCCATGATATGGCTTATGTGTATAACCATGTAATTGACTTCTTAGATGAAATCACTTCTATTGTCTTATAGTTAGTTACATGGCAAAAACAAAACAAAACAAAACCTATTAACCAACCACAGATGGCCTTTTTCTCTACAGTGTGATAGGCTTGATTACTTTTCAAAACTCATCACTTATTATATATATTATATGTATTTAATGTATATATGTGTATATAATCTCTTCAATACATATTACTCACTGCTATGTGCCAGGTGCTGTGGCGGTGGCTGTGCAAAATATAACAGTCCTATATACAAATTCCTAAGCATACTGGTGTCTGTAAATAGACAAGAACAATTACATATAATCTATAAAGTGTAAGATGCCATTGGAGATACATAGTACAAATACTTGACTCAGGTGCAGTAGGTAAATGGAGATTTTTCTGGAGGGACAGATATATAAGCTGAGAGCTTGGTAGTTAAGAAGTTAGCCTTTCAAAGGGATTAAGAAGTAAGAATAAGGGTTATTTAGACATAAGGAACAGAATTTGTAAAGGGCCCGAGGTGAGAGAGCATAGTATGTTGAGGCAACTCAAAGACCTTAGTAGAGATGGAATGTTGGTGTTGAAGGGGTGTGAAGCCATATGGGCCAGAGAAGTGATCAGTAATCAGGTTATGTACACTATTATAAACGATTTTAAGGAAGTTGGATTTTGTTCTACAAGTCATTAGAATGATGGATGTGTTTAACCAATGTGTGGGAGGGGATAATCAGATCTGTATTTGTCAAGTTTACTCAACCTTCAGTGTGGAAAAATGCATTGCCAGAAACCAAGACTAGAGGTGAAGTAGTCACCTAAGTCTAGAAGTGGAGTTAGAAGACATGGTGGAAATCCAGGTGAGAAATTATTGGTCTTACCCAAGATAAAGGAAGAGAGATTGGAGAAGAGGGGGCATATTCAAAAGCTTTGTAGTTGGTAAAATTAGCAGGGCTCAGTGTTTGATTGAATTTTTGGAATAAAAGAGAGGAATAATCCATGAACAATTCTCTGGTTTCTGGCTTGGGAAGCTTGATGACTACTACTGCCTTGCAGTGTGATGAGGAACAAGAAACAAGCAACACAAGGGAGAAAATGTGATGAGTTTGTCTTGAATCATGTTGTACTTTGGGTTCATATGGACCATTCAAGCAGAAAAGTCTAGCAGGCTTTATGTGGGTATAAATCACAGAAGAAAAGTCTAGGACGGAGATCAAAGATATACAAGTCTCCAGTTAGTAGCATCTGAAGCTGTAGATAAGATGACCAGAGTGTGTAGGCTTAGAACAGAAGACCAAAAACAGAACACTTATTGAAGTCCACATTTTAAGAGACAGGTTAAGTCAGAAGAGGAAATCCAGAAACATAAAATGTCACAGAAGTTCAAGGTAAGAGGGCATTTGAAAGAGGAAAGAATGGTCAGTAGTGTTAGGTGGTACAGAGAGACCAAATAAGGAGAGGTTTAAGAAGTACCCATTGGATTCAGCAACCAGAAGGTCATTGGTGTCTCCTGTGGGAACAGTTTCATTTGAGTGATGGGGATAGAAGCCAGATCACATAGGCTTCAGAACTATGTGAAGGCTATAAACATAGTGACAGCATGTGTAAAAAAATCCTCTCAAGAAGTTCAATTGCTAAGGAGAGAAAAGAGATAGAGTGCTAGCTGAAAATGTGTATCAGATTGAAAAGAAGGCCTTAGGAGAGACTTAAGCACAATTATATGCGGACTCAAAGAAGCCAGTAAAGAAGGAGAAGAAAATAGCCGGTGGCAGGGGATACCTAAGTGGATCCAGGGTATGAGGTATTGGTAGAAGCATTAGACTTTACCAGGAAGAGACAATCCCTCCAAGTAACAGGAGGAAGGAGTGATGATGGTGCAGATAGTTAGCTAACAAGAGATAATGTGAAAAGAGTTTTCAAGACACAAAGATGAATATGCCAGGATCCCAGTCCTCTCTTGGTTTGGAGGAGGGAGATAACATATATGCAAATAAATCTGTTATTAAGTAGAAAGTGATACATACGAATGACTTAGAAATAAAAGGCAATGCATGGCAGCCTAGAGACTGAAAAGGCTTCTGATTTGGGATGGAGTGGAATCTCATAGAGAAGGTAAAAATCTAAGACATCTTGAAGTATACAAGAAACTCAGAAGTGTACACCATTATATAGTAAGAGAACAGTTTAAGCAAAGGGAAAATATCAATAAAGGGAAGGTGGTGTTTAGACAACAGTGAGTAGATAATATCTGAGTGAAACATAAGATACACGGACTAGGTGAGAAGTCTCAAAATGTAAGCGGGAGTTATGTTGAAGAAAGCCACTCACGTCAGACCAAAGAGTTTGGAGTTGGACTTGTTTTCAGTGAGAGGGAAGTTACAAAAGAATTTTTTTAATGTTTAAAAAGTCAAATATTTTGGAATCATACTAGAAAGATATGGGAGCATATTAAAAATAAAGACATGGAATGCAAAAAAAAGTATATTAGGAATTTGATAAATATTGATTAATGAATGAAGGGGTAATTGGGTGGATAAACAAATAAAGGAGCATGCAATTATTTTAACACTGGAACCAAGGGCTTGTGCTGTTTTGCGTTTACTACTAAAATCATGTGAGGGGGCTGACTTCAGTTCTATGTCTAGCATATTTATATATACAAAACACCAACAGTGTGCAGTCGTTTCTGTAACAAACTGGCCCCGGTCCCCTAGTAGGCTAATTTAGTTGTCTAGCCTTAGGACTGGAAAATAAGTTTTAGATGTTTCAGAGTAAAATTTGCAAAGTGTGAACTGCTTTTATATTTGTACATATAATACGGTAAATCAAAACCTAACATTTCAAACTTCATTTTGACAAATGATTTAAATGGAGAGTATAAAAGTACTATGCTGGTTTTTGAAGACCTTAATATATTTGCTAAATTTTACTGTTAAGTATGCAAGGAAGAATATTTACTATTAAAAGTTTAAAAGAATTTTTCTGTGGTGAAAGTTTTGAAAAACACTTTAAGAAATAACTTAATGTTTTTAAGTCCCTCTGCTTTTATAGAGAAACAAAGAACCACAGTATTTTCAATGACATCATGGTGACTCAGATTGCTTTATGAAATACCTACTCTTTGATATTTCCTATAATAAGAGTTTGCTGAAGGGCTGATTGATTTCTTTTTACAATTATCAAAAGTATTACACTTGTGGGATGACATGTAGAGGAAGCTTGTCATTAAGTTGGAGGTTTGAGGGCACCTGGGTGGCTCAGTAGGTTAAGTGTCCAACTCTCGGTTTTGGCTTGGGTCATGATCTCGTGGTTTCCTGAGTTGGAGCCCCGCATCGGGCTCTGCGTTGATAGTGTGGAACCTGCTTGGTATTTTCTCTCTCCCTCTCTCTGCCCCTTCCCTACTCTCAAAATAAATAAACTTAAAAAAAAAAAAGTTGGAGGTTTGAAACCTCTAACAAAAATGCTTTTTATACTGCATCATATGTTGGCTTCTTCAGAATTGTACTTCTTAAAGAGAAGTTAATAATTAATTCTAAGGCTATGTTTAATTATAAAACATAAGATATTAAGTATATGCTTTAAAAACATTAGTCATAGGCATTATAGTAAGAAAAAAATGCTTTAGAAGCTGCCTTAAGTATACTAAAATAAGGACAAATTTCAGTTAATAAAGAGAATTTTTATGTTCATGTCAGCAACTTCAAATAGGAGTGGAATGCAATTTGCAACTTCACTGTGCCATTTGCATTAGCAGATAGTTAAATAGGCCCTTTTAATACAGTTGTGTTCACTGGACAAGAATATGTGAGTGGACAACATTACTGTGTTTTTGAAGACTTAACAGATATACCTAATAGGTACTCATATTTAGTCTCTATGTGTATGTTTCCATACTTGAGGGTTATTTTATTTTATTATTTTATTTTTGCTAAGCCCTTCAGCTTTAGGGGTTCTATTTAGGTTCTATGGATTATTTCTGACTCATTAAGCAATTTCCCAGGATTCTTATTTTAAGGCAGATTTTATAAGTAAGACATTTTCATTCATTTTCATTAAGCCTGTGAAATATACAGGAAGAAGATTTTAAAAAGAGAACTCAGCATTGAGGCGTCTTAACTAAAAAAAGTCAGAGATGCAAAAGTTTTCAGAGGGTAAACTGTCAAATGGCATTAATTTTAAATGCTAATGTCACTTTTATAAAAAAAAAATTAGTTGGGAAAAAAAACAGAAAAAGAGAAGGTTTTATCTATCAGTTTTTATGATATAATTTCCAGTGGGAAAGTTTTAGAAATGGGCTCTTTCCAAGGCATCGCTCTCATTCTTTTGAAACAATAGTTCCATCTAGTGGACGTTTTATCAAAGTCAAACATTTGATTCCAATTTTTTTTTTCTTTGAACAAAGTCAACATTAGAAGAAACTAGAAAAAAAGCAGAGATAACTTGTTGAACTAGAAACCAAATGATTACGTTGGAAAACAAACAAAAATATGTACTTGTACATAAAACCCTTTCCCAAATAATGTGGCTAATTTAATCAATGTAGAGAACCACTCTAGATAGTGCTGGGGTGACTGAGGTGAGAAACAATTACAACTTGATTTAAAAACAAATCTGTTACAAGTGTTAACAAAAATACAAAGCAATAGAGATCGTTTACTTATTTATTCATTTCAGCAATAGCATTTATTGGACATCCACCACATGCTGGTCACTTTCTAGCAAGTGGGATACTGACAGTTGCTTTAGTCATATGGCCGGGGAGGGTCACCTTAACTAATATCACTGGCAGTCCAAAGTGAACCATTGGGCATATCAAAACTTGACCTCTCATTAATGGCTTCATTTGCAACACAATAGCAAAATAGCCAGCCTATTAAATGGTTCATTCAAATATTAATCATCTGGACATATTCCAAAATATTACCATGGTTGGATTTTTAAAATTGATTTGGCAGAGTGTTAGTTCTAATGACATCATGTCTAAAAGCAGATTGAAGGCCTATGAAGTAAACATCTGAACACTGGGAATAAAGTAAGCCAAGCCTGAAGTCACAGGCTTTGTCATGGTTATCCTTATGAACTTAAATGATTCTTCTATGAATGGCTCTCCGTTAAGTAGACCTATCACTAATTTCATTTCAAAACACCAGTATGGTTGATTGAATCATTATTTACTTTTAGTTTGGTTTAATATTAAAATGATTAAAGTTTGAATAAATCTTTTAAAATATGAAGGTTGTGTTTCGGGTGTAAGGGTCTTTGGAGTTTAAGGCAGGGCATTTCTGGCTTTCTTTTATCCCTTATATAACTGGACTATGACAGGCCACCAGGGTAGTCTTAGGTTAAGTAGCATTTCTGTACTCTTTTGCATACATTGGGGCTAATTCTAGAGTCTCTCCATGCTGATCTTCCATTTAGACATATGAGCTAATATCCCTCCTGGGATTCTCATATATTTGTATGGTGACTAAAATGCCACTTTGCAATTGCAACAAGTGGTTCAGTGATGCGGGTGTTAGAAGTCTTCTGTCGAGGTGTCAGAAGTTAATTATCCTCACCCTTTCACCAGGACAGGAGACTTACTGTCTTTGATACCGTTTAAGTACTTGTCAATACATTATAATGTCAAAGCAATTCAGACAGACATGGATAGGATAGTCTTGAACCTCTAAAAAATCTTCTCTAGTGATCTTTCTCCATAGTAGAAGTTATAGCCCAGACCTGAAGGTAAACTTGCTGAATAGAGCTTTTAATAAAGTGTCAAACAGGTTAGAAAATTAAGGAGTGTTATTGTGATCTATGCAAGTGATTAAAAGCAAACTCTTAAGAGCTACGAGGGGAAACAGTGAGAACAAAGCCCAGACCTGTGACAATGGGATGAAGGAAACAGCTTGGTGAAATTAAAAGTGTAGGGACTAGAGTATGTGGCCATTTGGAAATAATACTAATGGCTGCCATTCACTACATCTCACTTAGCATCAAACAATTTACTAGGCGCTTTCAGATGTTGTCTTACCCCATCTTACAACGATCTGTGCAACAGAAATTATCACATTGATCCATTTAACAGACAAAAAACTTGAAGTCTACAGATATTAAATTACTTGCCCAAGTTCACACAGAAAATAGGAGGCAGAAAGGACATTTACCGTCTGACTCCAAATCCTTAGTTTGTTCTGCTCTACCAGTGAAACTATTATTTTCACCCTCAAGTGAAATGCTGATATATATATATATATATAACTAATGGAACTTTATGGAAAGTGGTTGAAACCACTGCAGTACTCTATACAGAAAAAGCTTTACTATTGACAACAGCATTATTCACAATAGCTAAAAGGTGGAAACAATCCAACTGTCCATCAATAGGTGAATGGATACACAAATGTGGTATGTACATGCAATGGAATCTGATTCAGCCTTTAAAAGGAATAAGCTTCTTTTTGTTGTTGTTTGTTTGTTTGCTTTTAAGGTGTGAGGTTCTGGCACATGCTACAACAGGGATGAATCTTGAAAACATGATGTAAAATAAGCCAGTTACAATTGGATAAATACTTTGTGATTCTACTTACACAAGAAAAGGCAAATTCACAAATATGGAAAGTAGAATAGAGGTCAGCTGAGGCTGGGGTATGGGGAAAGATAGGAAGTTATTGTTTAATGAGTACAGCTTGGGATGATAAAAAAAATTCTGCAAATAGTGATGATGGTTATGCAACATTGTGAATGTACTTAATGATACTGAACTGAACACTTAAAAATGGTTAAAATGGCACATTTTATGTTATATGTATTTTACCCCATTAAAAAAAAGAAAAAAGAATGCTTTATTGAACATGAAAGAGATTTGAGGAATGGTGAAAGACAAAATCAGGAGGGGAGTAAACTGCACTTGCACATCCAGAAAAGTCAGAGGATAGAGCTTGGAAATTTCTGGTACTGAGTTGGGATCCATGAATTCAGCCAAGTCTGAGTACAAATAATCAAAAAGAAAAAGGATAGACAAACAAGACATCAACCTACTAAGAAAGTGCATTGATTGGCCTGTTAAGATCCAGATTAATAGCTGAACCTGCTCCCAACTTCAGTCCAGGAACAGGAGACAGGGTACTTTGTTTTGCATACATTATGGCCTCAATTATATCTCCCCTCCCAGTCACATGGGGAAGCCCTGACCTCCAGTGCCTCAGAATATGACTGTATTTGGAGATCTTTTTTTAACATTTAAAAATAATATTTATTTATTTATTTTGAGAGAGAGAGAGAGAGAGAGAGTGTGTGTGTGTGTGTGTGTGTGCATGATCAGTGGAGGAGCGGAGAGAGAGGGACAGAAAGAGAGAGAAAAGAGAGAGAATCCCAAGCAGGCTCTGCACTGTCAGCACAAGCCTGACATGGGGCTAAAACTCAATCTGTGAGATCATGACCTGAGCCAAAATCAAGAGTCAGATGCTTAAGCAACTAAACCACCCAGGCACCCCTGGAGATAAGATCTTTAAAGATGTGATTAATTTAAAATGAGACCCTTAGGATGGGCCCTAAGAAGAGAAAATTTGGACACACAAAGAGACACCAGGGGTGCTCACATGCCACAGGAAAGACCATGTGAGGCCACAGGGAGAAGGTGGCCATCTGCAAGTCAAGGAGAAGAAACAAAGCCTACTGACACATTCATCTTGGACCGCCAGTCTCCAGAACTATGAGAAAATAAAATTTCTGTTGTTTAAGCCACTCAGTCTGTCGTGTTTTGCTGTGATAGCCCCAGCAGATTAAAACACTAAAACAAGTATAAAACATGTTTCTTGAGGTATTCTTGGTCTGTGGTGGAGTAGTTTTTATAGATGTAGGAGCTAATCCTTCATAATGCTATGCTGAAGAGAGACACTGAAGAGGAAAGGAGAGGTATAACCCTAATAAAAGTGGCCTTTGGGTGAAAAAAACTATTTAAAAATAGTTGTCAGACAGGAAGGTGCTGGATCATTTTCTACAGTGGACACATATTGTCTCCCCTGGAGTTTCACCATATAAGGTGAACTTCCTGGCATCTTTAGACTCTTGCGGTTGACTGGGTCAGCATCTTAAGGATCCAGCCATGCTCATTCCCTTGCCCTGTTCCCATGTAGACCTAGAAGTGGAAGCAGATGCCACCCTTGACAAATCACAAGTGGCTTGAATATTTTAAAATTTTAGTATTTTAAGTAGGAGTAAGCAAAACAATTGAATGAGAGGAAATGGCACATTACTTCAGGCACAATAGGAAAATATCCTTTTTAGCATGAGTTTTTGAACTGATTGGAATTTTATACAAAGAAAACTGCCAGCCCAGGACCCTTTGGGAAGGGACCAATTCCTGGTCTGGTGACTACCTTATTCTTTGCCTGGTTGCTTGGTTGTATCTTCCCCCTTTCTTCCTTCCCTGAGAAATGTGTTCCTATTGTGGACCAAGCACTGAGGGGTACAGAAATGAAGTCTAGAAGCACAGTTCCTACCCTCAAGGAGTGCCAGTTGAAGTCATGGGAAAAGCCAAGTAAGCCAAAGGTTTCCTCCAGGGCATTGCATCCCATCACACAGTGATAGAGTCTTGTGAGAACACAGACAGGGCACAGCCAGATAAGATGGAGGCTGGGGGGTGGGAGGGACACTTCAGCTTAATTTTGATGGAGAAATTCATTTAGTCATCCAACCCACAAACATTTACCAAGTACCTATCATGTCCCAGGTATCTTCTAGTGTTTCCAAACTTAGGAGAGCGTTGGAATCATCTGGAAGGCTCATATAAACACGGATTGCTGCTTGCTGAGGCAGAAGGTCTGCAGTCAGGTTTGAGAATTTGCATTTCTAGCCCATTTCTAGGTGACAGTGTTATTGGTCCAAAAGTTATACTTTGGAAACCACTGCTTTAGACAGAGCAGTAAGTAATGGGAGAAAAGACAAGCAGCACTGTGGTTGGGGTTGTGCAGTTTTACGCAAGAAACAAAACTTCAGGATGTGTTTTGGTGGCAATGATCCTTGAAATCCAGCCCCTACTGCACATGCTAAGTCTTGAGGGCTACCTCAACCTGAAAGAAGAGACACTTGTCTATTAAGTCAATGCAGCAGGGCCCCTTTGCAAAATATCTATCCTGTGTGTGAGTCTTTTAATCATTGGTCTGCTCAAAGGGACCACTTATTTTGTAACCTGTACAAAAGCTTGGGGTATGGCAAGGCTGGAAGCAATGTGCAAAGCAGGGCATGGGTGATGGAATTGGAGATTGGTCAGAATGCTCAGAGCACACAAGCAATGATGAAGCTAGGGCTCCACACTGGCCAATCTGACTTCCATCTGTTGTCTGTTATACTCAGCAACCTGGATCACCTTCCACACACAGATGTTGTGTTAAAATGCTTCACCCACATGGGAACTGTCTTATCTCATCCTGCTTGAATCCATCTTGTCACTGTGAACAGTTCCTCAGCTGGTCATGTGATGCTGCAAGATATGATGCCGAAAAAGAAAAAAGTAAGGGACTCAAAGTACCAATTGAAAGACACTAATGGTTTAGGTGGAATATAGTCAATGAACAAAGAAGACCACACAGGACCAAAATGCCCGAAGAGGACCACAAGGACATGTGGGCTCAAGGTCTGAACTTGGGGATTCACGTGAAAAGATTAGAGGGAATGATTGGCATGTCAAATCAATAAACAACAAGAGAACAGGTGATTAGAGTGGCTGTATTTAGAGTTGACCTGAGAGGATTAAAGAAACTTTGCTTGAGAAGAAAGCCTATTAGAAGAAGACTAGAGTCCTTGGACAAAAACCGTCCTGAATAAGAGATTTAGCTTCAGTAATGAAGAGAGAAAAAATCCTGCACACGGAGATTTGTATTTTTAAAATATTTTAAAAAGGCACACAGCCTGCAGGCCATTTTGTGAGAACCATGCTTGCTGTCCATGTCTCTGGTGTTTCCACTGCCTACAGTTGTTCACCTCTATCTTTTCAACAGGACTTGCCGTGTCAGAGAATATGATTCGTGTGTTAAAATGGATGTGGGGGAAAACAAGAAAATATTGAAATTTCAACCTTTCAGTAGTGAAGGCAAAAGGCTTAACAAAGATCATTTAACATCTTCTTTGCATTGCTTTATTAAGACTTCCAGCAGCACAAGAGTGTTTGTGTTATCCAATTAAGGTGCAGGTAAAATCTGCTGTCTGCTAAGTATATCGCACGTGAGAGCTCAGCATGCATCAGGCCCCTAGGGGATTGTTCAAACAGATTGGTAGACTCCCACTCCTGGAATTTCTGATTCAACTTCTGGGGTGTGACCTGAGAATTTGTGTTTCTAACAAACAAGCTCCCAGCAGATGCTGATGCAGCTGGCCTGGGGACCACACTTTGAAAACCACTGTTTGTAAACATTAATAATGTCATTTCTTACAATGAGGAAATCAGTGTTTAAGTGACAAAAGTCACAGCTTGTGGACAGTTCATGAAGCATTGCGGTAAAGCCATTGAGTTCAGACAACACTAGAGTAAATGTGAGCACCTCTCCCTCTGCAGGGAAGAGAGTTTGCCAATTTTGCCCAGCCTGCTTACCACAGATTTCATATACGAGATGACAGGTACAATACGGGAGCATTTCATAAATTGTACCTTAGTGCAAGAGAGTTGATTACAATCTTAGGCAAGGCTGGTTGGGTCATGCCAAGTAAATGGAAGATGCGAAAAATATAAGCATTTGTTCTGAATTTTCTATTAAATGATACAAAGATTCCTTACAGGTAAATTTGAGAGCATATATTTGCCCCAATCACCAATCAGAGCAAACTTTGTACTACATGTGTCTTTAAACATCCCACTCTGTTTGAAGAACGCCGTCAGTTGGAAATAAGCACAAAGACACTAATACAGAATAGACTTCCTGGTGATGTCCACAAGCAGGTCTGGGAACCCACACAGATCTTAAATCAAAAGAGCCACCACTGAGATTCAGCAAGCTATAGCTCACCCGTGCATTACTTAAGCATTCCTAGATTAAGTGGCTTATTTGGCCCCAAAGAAATCACTGAAATAATTGGAAACTGAAATCGCTGTTACACACTGTCCTTCTTTCTCTGACTCCTGAATGCATCTCGTCAGTAAACAGGTTTAACCCAATGAAATAAGTAGATCAGAACTACTACGGAATAAGCTCGAACTGGTGAAGGGGTTTCCAATATTCATCTGTGAGTGAGTGACCAACCTTTCATTAGTGTATATCAGTTAGATACACTGGTCTATTAAAAGGTCACCTTCAATCTATAAGCTCATTTGGGAAAACAGTAGGTAACAGAGGCCTAATTCAAATAGGACAAGCTTAACAGAACACTTACTCTGAAAAATAGCACTGTTGGTTCTGAAAAAGAAAATGTGTAGGTACTGAATAAGTATCATAGGAAACATGACAGAGTCTTATTAGGAATGCGTTGGAAGTAGCTGTGGTGGAGGGTGGGGCTCAGTCCCTTTAAGAGGAAGGTTGGGACTATTGAGTTCCAGCGGCTTCTCTCATTAAAAGGGACTTAAGTGAGGACTCCTGACTGCGAAGGGGAGGCCAGCCAGGCTGGGTGAAGGAGGAGGCTTCTGCTAACAAGCCTGGTATGGGGCCTTACACAGAAAATCCACACAATCGACTTCCTTTGTTGTTTCTACATGGACTGATGTATGGGAGAGAAGGCCCTGATGGGTTAGTTAGGGATAGCCCTTTTGAGGGAGCCCTAGAAAAAGAGCCAGATGGTAAAATAAAGCCTAGCCGAGATCAATGTGACACAGTCTCCCCAGCACCCTTTAGTTATGGCTCTGTCGTCCTGGAAAAAACGTGTTTGTTCCCCTTCGAGCTACATATTCTGCTTGTGTGGTGTGAGTGTCTTGAATGTGCCCATATAAATGCAAAATGCTAAGACCAATGTAGAGTGTTATTTAACTGTACACACAAAGGCACCTCCATTAGCCCTCTTCCCATGACGTAAGTATTTTCAAGGTTGCCATTCTTCACTCTGGATATAGGCTAGAGCCAGGTAACCACAAATCCCAGATGGACTGGTCAGGAAAGACTCACTCCGAGCCCACTTCGGTCAGCAGCTTGTGTTCTTTCAAGCACTTGCTATATGTTCTCAGCTCACATGAGTATTTGGGCTTCTCCACCTTGGAGAATGACCTGGTCCTTACAGTTTATTCCCTTCTGCTTTACTTTCAGAAGATGTGCTCATCCTTAGTGAGCCCAAGGAAAAGAACAGATTCAAAACTGAATAGTCATTGTTGCAGGATTATTTTCATTAGGAAAGTCTGAGGATATCATGTATAAATTTGTTTGTCTCTTTTAGACCAAATAATGTTTTTGAAAGTGTGTGAAGTCAATGGATAGAACCTAAAGAAAAAGTTGCAAGATGAGGGTCCTGGAGGCCGGAAGTGACATGACAATGGTGATTGTCATTTTTATGGCTTCATTTTTGTTGCTTTGAAGGGATTCCCTAAAGAAGTTTGTTTATTTTATCAAAGCAAGACAGCTGACTTTGTTTCAGAGTGTCTATTGCTGACACTAACACTAGCTCTCCAATTTGCCAAATAAGAATTCTTGCCATATGTTTGGCATCTTTAAAGTAGCTTTTCTCCTTATCTTCAATCAGTGCCAGAAGTGCAGGGATCTGATACCAATTTGCTACAAGGCTCTAGCGGTCGTGGTCTTGGTCTTGCTGGATAGTATTGTGTCCAGCCATTCAACATGTTTCCCCTCTGCTTTCACTTCAACTATATTTCAATTTAAAAAACGTGTTGATGTTGCTTTTTAAAATTGTTAAACAATCCTTAACTTTTGGGGGTCAGTCAGAAATTTTATGTATGATTCCATTCTGTGAAGGAATATATGTAATCATAGTAGTTATGACATTGTTTATTGCCAGATAGACTGCTTCTCAAGACTCAAGTATCGTTATTAATTTTATTCAAGACAAACCTAGCCTGAGCATCCACAAAGGAAAACCACCATTATTACCACTACCAATAGCAAAATACTAGCTAGGGCATGGAAGGTTACCACATAATAAGCTAAAAATAAACAAGGTATTCCAATAAGAAGATTCTGGAATGACTGAAAAAAATATTAGAAAAAAAAAAAACTTGTTTTATGAGAACTTCTGGGACCAAAAGTCCTGCAGAGGCGTGTATATGGCCTTTGTTTTCATACTTGAAAATCTCACTTTGAGCGTGGAGATCCTAACTATTTGTTAAAGCATTTCTAAGGACATCTGAAAAGACTTTTGGAATGAGTCTTTAGAAACAGAGCCCACAAAATTCAATATGTCAGCATCATGTTGTCTTGCCAGCTAGTCCTCAACATACTTTTTTCAACATGGTTTCAATCAGCTGTCCAATATGGGTTGGACTAGCCAGTGCCTGAGCTATTACCCTAAGCATACATTCGGCACCCACCCTTTGTTCGTCACTATCTGATTGGCCTTTTCCACTGGCTGGACTTCCGCTGAAGGAAAGTCAATTCCAGGTAGAGGCCTGCTTCAAAACTCTGTTTTCTGTGGAGTTCACCAAGTGTCTCAGTAACATTCCACAGATGGGTGGCTTATAAACAAGAGAAATTTATTTTTCACAGTTTAGAGCCTGAAGACCAAGATCAGCATGCCAGCACAGATGATTTCTGCCAAGGCGCTCATTCTGGACTATAGAACTTCTGCCTGCTTTTTTCTGTGTTCTCACATGGTGGAAGGGCAAGCTAGCTCTCCAGAGCCTCTTTCATGAGGGCACTAATCCCATTTATGAGGTCTCTGCTCTCACGACCTAATCACCTCTCAAAGGCCCTACCGTCAAAGGAATTTGGTGGTGGGCAAGGGGCACAAACATTCAGACCGTAGCACCAGGGTATCTTTAAGATGCAAAGGGACACTCTTATGGGTTGAATTGTATCCTCTCAAATTTTATATATCAAATCCTAACCCTAGCACTCACAATATAATTTTATTCAGAAATAGGGTCATTACAGATATAATTAAAGTTAGAATGAACTCATACTGGAGTTGGATGAGCCACTGATCGGATATGACTAATGCCCTTAAAAAAAGAGAAATTTGTGGGGTACCTACGTGGCTCAGTGGGTTAAGTGTCCAAGTCTTGATTTGGGCTCATGGCAAGATCTCACAGTTTGTGTGCTGATAGCATGGAGCCTGCTTGGGATTATTTCTCTCTCCTCTGTCTCTCTCAAATAAACTTAAAAAACAAAAATAGAAATTAGAACGCAGCCATGTACACAGGAAGAACGTCACGTGTAGATGAAGTGATGTTTCTTAAAGCCAAACAATACCAAGAAAATGGCCAATTAACCACCATAAATTAGGCAAGAGGTGCAGAACATATCCTTCCTCACATCCCTCAGTACTAACAACCCTGCTGGCACCTTGATTTCAGATTCCTAGCCTTCAGAACTGTGAGCCAATACATTTCTGTTTGTTAAAGTCACTATGGCAGCCTGGCAACCTGATACTGATGCATTGTCTTCATTCATGCTGATGCCTAAATACTTCAGATGATCAGCCACTTGTCAGTATTTCTCCGCAGATGGCGGCAGTGCCATATAGCATATTGGGAAAGATACCCTCAGTAGCAGCGGGCAGTGTTCTTCCTATTCATCCTGGTCAGGTCCAAGCCTGCTAAGAAGTTTCTGAGGTAGTTTTATGTGAGGATATCACCTCTGAAGGTCTTTTTATTTTCTGGTTTTGCCTGGGAAAAATTCTGCAAGGAACTCTAGGTTGAAGCTGTTTACTAAGTCAAGGGTGGGAGTAGGGTGAGGGGGAGGAGATATTCTTTTTGTTCACTCCTTCAGCCTCTGAGCTTTGGCCCCAATGATGCCACATGGCTTCCAGGAGCAGAAGTACATGCAGAGGGCTCTGGGGGCCCATTGCTTTAAATAGCTTTGCTTCAGATATTTGGAATTAGCCTTTTTTCTTACCTCAAGCTTTGTCACCAGATTAGTTAATCTAAGTACATTTTCAATTTGCAATGGGAGAATAAAAAAGTTAAATGGAATTTGATTTGATATGCACATATATTTACCACTTAAATGTTAGATACATAGTGTACTAGACCATATTAAAATTAATATTACAACTATTAATAATACTGTTCAACACCACCATATTTATGCCATGGTGATAATGTAGTTTCTGAGGATTTGCTGAAACATGACTACTGCTAATAACTACTGCCTTTTGAATGCCTGCTACGTGCCTGGTGATTTATATGTATTATTACTCTTCCAAAAATTCTGTCAGATGTGTAAGCCTTGCAAATAAGATATATGAATTTTATGGTTTAAGAAAAAAAGGTCAAGTAAATTGCTTAAGATTATCCAAGTAGTAAGTGGAAGACCTGGGATCAAACATAAGTCTGCCTCCTAATCCCACCACAACACTTTGCTATTATTATTGCTTTTCTTCTTTAAGAAGAGAGAATGATTTTAATATATTTGGAAACAATCATATCTTTTCATTTAAAAAAATTCAAGGTTAAATATGGTATAATCTATCATAATAGCAAGTTTGGTATCCCAAACTCCAAGAAAATAATGGATGCTTTCCAAAGATGCATTCATTATCCTCCATTCATCCTCCATTCATTTTCCTTCCTTATGGAAAATGCGCTTATTGTAAATAAAGCCACTTTATGCATCTTCATATTTATGATGCTTTTTAAATGTACTAACTAACGTATGGACATAGAACTAAAGACTTTTCACATTCTAGTAAATTCTATTAAGTGGTGGCACCTATTGACGATGTATGATATTGCAGTCTAACATCATTAGAAACAAATTCTTAAGATTTTAAAATAGAAAGGAATTGAGGCGCCTGGGTGGCTCAGTCGGTTAAGCGTCCAACTTCGGCTCAGGTCATGATCTCGCGGTTCATGGATTTGAGCCCCGCATTGGGCTCTGTGCTGACAGGTAGCTCAGAGCCTGGAGCCTGTTTCGGATTCTGTGTCTCCCTCTCTCTTTGACCCTGCCCTTCTCACGCTGTCTCTCTCTCTCAGAAATAAATAAAACATTAAAATTTTTTTTAAATAAAATAGAAAGACATTATTTTGTCACATTTTAAAACTAAAGAATTTATATTCCTTGAGAAATGTTATATCAGGAGTAGAAGTAGAGTTGGTCACAGAATATGCATGTCACATCTTTCTGACATCTCAATTTTATTCAATATTGACATATGAAAACAAATTATACCATGACTCAGATGGTAATATTGGCCTGAATTTTCTATCTATGATGGAAATCTTCCAGAGTGTCTATATTGCAAACATATTCATTTTTGCTTTGCCATTAAAGGTTCTTCAGTGGGAAACTTTTAGGAACATTGGGTCAAGTTCATCTTACTTGTGTGAAAGGTGAGAAAATAATGTTCAGTGCTGGGTGTAGGCTCAGACACAAGTGCAAGGAAGACAGAGTTCAAAAGTCTTATTCTTATTCAACATTCTTTCCATATGAATTCACCACAGGATCCTCATTTATATAGTATAAACCCAATTAAAAGTAGAAGAAATTTTAAATTTAGAGAATCACAAACGTGTGGTCAAAAAATTTGGGAAAATGTGAGAAGTTCCATAGCTTTGGAGTTACTGAAAATTGGTAGCAATGCTAGAATGAAAATAGTCCATCTGAAAAATCTTTACAAATTCTCAAATGACTGTGAAGGATATTAACAATCATGTTTTTGAAACTGATAGTTTATTTTTGCTGGAAATTTTAAAATTCAGTTCTCCTTGGAGAAGTTTTTGGTTAGGAATATGCCTTTAATTTTATCATGCCAAACAACGAAAAAATCACCAGCACTAGCTTCATAACACAGTCAACATTCTGAAACACATCTATTTCATATAATGAAGAATACTCAGGGGCACCTGGGTGGCTTAGTTAGTTAAGTGTCCAACTTCAGCTCAGGTCATGATCTTGCACTCTGTGAGTGAGTTCGAGCCCAGTGTTGGGCTATGTGCTGACACCTCAGAACCTGGAGACTGCTTCCAATTCTGTTGTTCCCTCTCTCTCTCTGCCCCTCCCTCATTCTCTCTCTCTCTCTCAAAAAAAAAAAAATAGATAAACAAGGAAAATTTCTTTAAAAAGAATACTCAAATTTAGGCCAAAATTTTAAGTTCAAAGAGTAGCTTTGAAATAAGACTGTGAGTCTATTTATTACTTGATTTGTAGCTAGTTAGATCTCCAGATTTTTTTCTCATATATGACTTTTGTATTCTACTTTGTTTTTTTTCAAAAAGCAAAGGGACTTAGATAATGGAGCACTTTAAAAATCTCAAAATGAAATCAGACTAAGGCAAAGATAAGAACTGAAAACTTATAAGGATGCATTACTATTGCAAATAGCCAACCTGTCTCAAAAATGCAAAGTAGCTGCTACCCTATTGCTAAAGAGACATGCCTTCAGCTTTTACTCAAAGTGGCTTGATTAACATGGAAACTTTATTGTTACACATTACTAGTGTTTCAGATGTAGGGTGACTCCAGGGTTTGTCAATTCAGCAACTTAAGAATGCCATTAAATACTCAGAGTCATTTGTTTTGTTTTACCAACCTTGGTATCTCAGATAGACCTATAATGTTTGCAAAATGATTCTATCTGCAAACCATACACCCTCACAGATCAATATCCAGAGGCAAAACAAACACAAGAGACCTTTCCCTCATGTCTCTTTTTAAGAGCATATAATCTTTCCCCAGAAGCTACTCCAGCAGATTCCCCCTCATGTCTTATTACTTAGAATTGGGTCAGGTACATCTTTCTGACTCAATTTCAAACTGGCAAAGGAAATAGAACTACTGTGTTATGTTTTGTTGAAGGTAATCATGATTTGTACTCTTGGGCTGAGACTAGGGCAGGGCTAATCTTTCCTGAGACTGAATACCTGTACCAAATACAGGTTTTACAATAAGTAAAAGGGCTCAGTAAAAAACCAAGTGTCTGCTACACAGCACATCATTAAAGCAACAGAAGTCAACCTTCCCAACAACCAATGGGGAGAAATTTTTAGCATGGCAGGTACCACACTAAAATAGAATGTATAAGTGATAGATACACTTAGAGGAACTAAAGAAAAGAAAAAATATCAGCGTTTTCCTCTATCTCGTCTGCTATTTGGGAATCTAATCTCTGACTTCATTTTTTTTTTTAAGTTTATTTATTTTTGAGAGAGAGAGAGAGAGAGAGAGAACAAGTGGGCAAGGGGAAGAAAGGAGACAGAGAATCCCAAGCAGAGCCTGATGCGGGGCTCAAACTTATAAACCATGAGATTATGACCTGAGCTGAAGTCAAAAGTTGGGTGTTTAACCGACTGAGCCACCCAGGCACCCCTTAATCTCTGACTTCATATTGTCAAAAGCAAAAGTAGCCTAAGATCTTACGTCCACTTTCTAGAGCTAGTGTAAACAAAAGTATAAGAAGGATTATGACTTGCCCTGAAGAATGCTGGGAGAGCAATCGAGTTTGACTTAGTTTCCTCTTTCCCCAGCACAACTCCATGTGTTCTTTGTGCTTAGACATACACAAATTCATGAAGGCTACATTTACCATTACTGTGTACCTGATCCTAGGGTTGTGGTATTCTGTGGGGGAAAAGGCACAGGAGATGAGAAGGAATCCATTTGTTCTCAGGAAGAATCATGAGCTCTTTAGGTTCTATGAATTCAATTTAAAAGTACTGTCAAATGATGTAGATTAGTTAGAGTGGAAACTTATGTAGATACTTTGTCCATATTGCGTATTCTTATTATGCTCTACATTTCCCTTGAGAGCTAGATTACAGGATTTTTTTCCCTCAGACAAGATTAAAAGAGTCAAGGGGGTATTATTTTAATAAATCACTAAGCCAGAATCACATGATAGAATCACTAGAAGAGTTCTTAATCTTCTCTTTGGAAACTTGAAAAACACTAAAGAAAAGGAAACCTCAAGAAAATGTTTTACTAAAAACTGGTTACAAACATTTCTTAGTGTAAAATAAATAGTGTACTTCGATAGCCTATCTAATAGTGAGTAATATCCTAAAACCATGTTCAGCTGAGCCAAATTTACACTGAAGAGAGCTCAGGCTTCTTTCAGATAATACAATTCTGAAAATTCTGAGATTCTATGAATTAATGAATGCATGTTGTTCTCTTTTTTATTGAGTATTTCAGAANTGTAGAGCATGAGAGATGTTGCCTTTTTAAATGAGATGGACAGGGTAGACCTCATAAGAAAATTTCAATATTATATATAATATATTTATATGGTTACAGAAATATAACCTAAATTAAAATTAAATATTAACTAAATATATATACATGTATTTTTATGCTGAAAATCCATTTATATATTCTCCACTAATTTTAACTTTGTGATAATTCAAACACTACACTGGTTAATATTTATTTTTGTGTTTTCTATGAAGAGCTTCTAGTATAAAATAACTCCAAAATAATGTTTCTGTAATGTTTTTTTATTTTTCTTGGTTCTAATATCTTGCTTATTTTAGAAATTAAAAATATTAAAGAGAAAGAAAACAAAATCATCCATAATCCCACTGCTTATAGATAACTACTAATATTTTAGAAAAATTCCTCTTTCCCGTACCTGCACTCTTTCCTTTTCCCTTCCTCTCTCCCTTCTTTCCTTCCATCTATCCATTTAGATAGAATTAAAAATAAATATACAGATGGATATATTTTTTTTAAATTGAGGACGTAGCATAGGTCTTCCATCCCTGACTGGAAATTTTGGAACCAAAATATGCTAGGGAATTGAGAAATGGTTGGCTATAAAAAGCTAATATGGTATAAACTGTATATTACATAATACCCCTAGTGTTGTCTGGAGCAGGACCCTGTGAAATTTTGATGTTTACAATAAATAAGATGAATAAAGATTATGAATAGCCTCATAGAAATTCAGGTTATATTTTGCTAGTAAATGCATTACAAAATAGTTTTTGTTATTTGGAGATTATTAGATATCAGAATTGCAGACGAATTGTGAACCTAAGCACATTTTTTGAAATGCTTTCTCTTTACTTGAATTAGGTTAAATTAAGTTAAATTAACATTCTACTATGTTAAATTTTTGTAAATAATTTTAATAATGACAAAATGGCCCACGATGTGTTTCTTAATTTATTTAACAACTTTAATATAGATCTTTGATCACATCACTAACTCTTTAGATTCTTAGAAGAAGACTTTACTGGATCAAAGAGTAAGAGCATTGTTAAAACACATGGTACCTGGCATCAATTGCTTTCCAGAAAAGGTAACCTAATTAACATTCTCACTAGTAGTATATGAAGATTCCAGGCTTATTTTAGGTGGCACAGAATATAAATGCTTAATAAATATTTGTTAAATAAATGTGCTTTTAAAAAATTATTAAAACTATTTACACATTGGGATGTTAGCCAACTGTCCATCATATTAGATGCACATATATATTTCTGGTTCATGTTTATATATTTATGCTGTTTTTAAGATATTCACTTATATGTTACATATAAATACCACATATGGTACTTATGGTGTTTGCCTGCATGTTTTCCTAGTTTATAGTTACATATTTATGGTTGTGTTTTATAGATCAAATATATTGGTTTCAGTTGTTTCTTCCATTAGGCTAAATATTGTCTTTAGGGTTTTACATTTTTCTTTTTACTGTTTAATCCATCTAGAATATGTTCTTTAGCTATAATATATCTTTAAAATATTTTTATTTAGACATTCACATGGGTGATATATTTTCTGAGCACCTGTATATGGGAGCTCGTGGTACAAGATTTTGGCAAGTATATCAGGTCACAATATTTTCTTTTCAGTATTTTATGAGGATCCTCTCTGAATTTTGAGAGCTGGTGTCAGCCACGTAGAAGGCTTAGTAATATAGTGCTGACTCTCTTGAGGGAAGGGCCACATGGTTTAGCATTTCTGGTGCCGGGTCGATATGAGGAGGTCCTTAATCACGTACCATCTTCAAAAAAGCAAAGACAGTAATTGTGAGTAGATGAAAAAGTGAAGGGGGAAAAAGCAGCTTTTTTCTTAAGAAAGTTTGTGCAGAATAAAAGAAGAAAATCCAGTGATTTTGGTGAATGCCAGTATACCAGAGCAAAGACAGCCACTTTCTGTTGTGGGCTCTCAGAGCTGACCTGATGTTAATAAAAAACAGAGAAACTTCTTAGCTGTGAACTGTGTGCTAAGGTTCAAAAACTCCAGAAAAGAACATGATGACTTTTATTTCATGAAGGGCCATACAGATGGCATTTCACAGAAAGCTTCCTGGTGGCTGGCCTGGTTGATGGTCACAATGTAGCTTGTAGTTGATGCTAATTTACCAGAGGACCTCAGTACTTCAAAGACTTTGGTACTTAAGTAGACTTCTGGCTGTAATGTTCCTGGGGTTTGCAGTTAAGTGAAGCTGTTTGGTTTTGCTCATAGATGCATCAGATGATGAGTGTTCTTTGACGTTACCCTTCCCCCACCTCATCTATCAACCCTTCATCTCTTTGTCTGCCAACTCCTTACCCCTTACACTCTGAGCCTAGTAAAATCAGAAAGTTGTAAAGAGGGCAGCTTAGATGAAAATGGAAGAAGAATTTCCTTTAAGCTTACCACACTCCGAGTTCTGCTTTTGATCATAGCAATCTTCTGTCCACGAACATGCAAATGCCCCACCAGCATGACTGTTTCTTTTACAAGCTGCATACAACACCCTTAGCAATCAATTTGTGTATCTCTTATAAAAAATCTTAAGGGGCTGTTGGGTGGCTCAGTCGGTTATGCGTCCGACTCCTGCTTCAGGTCATGATCTCATGGTTCATGAATTAAGCCCTTTGTGAGGCTCTGCACTGACAACATAGAGTCTGCTTAGGATTCTTTCTCTCCCTCTCTCTGTTCATCCACCTCACATGTACACTCTCTCTCTCAAAATAAATAAATAAATAATCTAAAATGAAATGCACCAGATGGCATGTTTATTGGTACCAAAGAACTTTCAGAAAGTTATTAGAAGAAAAAATATTTTTATCATAAACTTAGTTCTTTCATTATTACATTTCTGTTAGAATATTTTAATTGTCTATTTTGTTCTACATTTAAGAAATATATGTAATATTTAATATATATAAATTGTATATAAGTTGTTTTCACAGATTAATTATAAAGGAAAAATATTTGGATTTTATGCTTTTTACCACTAATTTCCTGTTACTTAAACAAATAGCTTCAGGCGTATCTTTGGAGTATTTATGCTTCTACTTTTTGAAATAACCTAGTTAGGAACTTGGATTCATATTCTGTCGAAACTAATCAACAATCTAATTGTCTTTTGGAAACTGGAGGTGCCTTGCAGACATTACCATCGAGAATGTGCCTGAAGCTGCTTCACTCCGGAATATTGTCAGATCTCCATCCTTCTACACAAAGTGGCATATGTAAGTTTGGCTTCATTGAGGGAGCCTACAAACTAGAAAATTATATAAAAAGCTACAATTCTGCTAGATTGGTAACTCTATATCCATATCTGTGATTTACTTTCTCCTTCCATGATATGATTTGTTTTTCTAAGCGAGATAAACAGGAAAAACTGAAATCTGAGTTTTACTTGAAGTTCTTCTGAAATGCAAGATAGAATAAAAATGATAAAAAGGATTTTGCACAATGGCCAAAACATAAAATGCTGCTACGTTTCAAAAATAAACATTTTTTACTCAAGTAGTCTTTGGCTTGAACTGTGACACATATATTATAAAAGTAATAAAACCTTCAGATTTTCAAAACTGGAATGTAACCTCTCAGGGAGGCGGGCTTCTTGCATTTTTATCATTGCTACATTCTAACTAACCGTAGATATGATAAAACTTACATGCATTTTTAAAAGTGAAAATATATGTTACTAACAAATAAGGTGTTTATATTTGCCTTATAATAAGTTATTAGGACATTACAGACGGATTTATATAAAATTTAATATATTTTCAGTGTATTACTTATATTCACTCAGTACATTATTTACATTGATACCTGAAAGGTGAGTGAAAAATAAAAGCATAATTGTTAAGAAAAAATTACCTTCCTGTATGTTGTGTTGTCCAGGATTGGTTGGTATCCCTCTATTTTTCCATAAACCAATTGATTTTTTTAGCTTGGAAACTTGTATAGTAATTATTTTTAAATTCATGACTATTACATTATCTTTGTAATACAATTTTTTTTCAGAATGTGTCCAGATATTCTGCTTCATTCTTTCTGGATCAGGATGAGCCCTTTTGATTTGCATGCTTTGATCCCTTTTCAGTCACGTTCAGCCTGAACAAAATTCAAAATTGTTACTCTTTATTGGATTTCCCTGGGGCTTGCATCTTGTCTCTGTCACCTTCTATGTGGCATATCACACCAATTCACTTAGCTGAATTTCCTCCCATAGTCCACAGGTGTGTCCACCCCATCTGGGATCTATACCACCCGCCCTATAAGCCTACCTCCATTTTTGTCCTTCTAGTTTGTCCCATCCTGCTGAAGCTAATATTGTGTCCTCTGGTGATATGTAATATCATAACCTTTCCTGTGTGTGGTCTAATCCTTTAATAAACATAATATATCTAAATTTAGTAGAGAATTTAGAATTTTATGCCTCTGTCTTGCAGAAATTACTCTTGACTGGCATCTGATTTTTGTGTGAATTCTATTTATGATCTCCTTACCGACATAACTTAAAATCTTCACATGTTGGGAAATAGTCACAATGTAAGTTTTGCAATTTGCAATTTCATGTGAAGAGATATGAGAAGTGTCCTATAGTAAAGGGTGAGTTGGATGAAACACATTTTACACTCATGGAGACAGAATCCTTTCCTGTACAGCTCCTATTTTCCTTCTACTAAGCACATTTTGGGAATGTTACTTGAGAGAAATCTCTTTAACCATCACAATAAACAGAAGGAAGTTAACTTAAACTGAATACCACCCAGTGCCAAACATTACATATTTAATATGAATTAATTTTTACAAAAATCTTCTGAGATTGTTTTCTTACTGTCCTTTTTCAGTTACAGAAACTGAAGCTCACTAATTTAGGCACACTTGTTCATGGTCACACCTGGTGCAACGAGGAGCAGAATCTGTACGTGACTCCAAATTCCATGCTCTTTCTACAAAGTTTTGCTATACCCATTCATTACATTCTTTTTTGCTAAAAGTGGAGCTTCTGAAGGATTTGGGTAAAATCTCCTAAACTACCTTGGCTACTTCTACTGGCAAACAACAAAAACAACAACAAAAGAAAAAAATCACAAAAACTTACTTTTACCTGATTATTTCATCTTACTGGAAACCAATTTAGCACACACTGTCTCCCCAGTTGGTAGAGGAGTGAAGGAGGTAGGTCCTAAATTATCTGGTGATGAAGCAAGAAAGAATGTCCAAAGGAAAATTAAAAGTTTGCCAAATAGTGTTAATAATAATTTTCTTTAAGGAAACATGATGAAACTGGAAAAAGAATTTAATTTTTAAATTAATTTATGTCAGAACATTGGTTCTCCACTTTATTGTATCTAAAAAAATCCATTTTAACTTGTAAATCTTCTTAATAATTAATCTGCATTCTGGGATTAATCTTTACTGTTTTATGGGAAAGATGGATTTCTGTCATATAGCTAGAGCCATATTGAACTAGGAATAATATAAAAATAAATCAGAGGCTAGTTGTCCTTTTGGAGAAAATGATTCTAAGTTTTGCCAATTACTAAAATAATACATTTTTGTGAAAAAAATTAAAAAATTTGCTAGGGTACTTGAATACTGTAATATTTTGCTTAATATAAATTGCCAAATTCTGACTATCTTCTGTGCTTTATATAAAGCAATGATACTTCCAAAGATATTGAAAGGCCAAAATATATGTTGGAAATTAAAAGGAGCTTCAGTCTCCCTAGCCTCATTTCATCCTCCCTACAGCTGCTAGAATAATTTTCCTTAAACAATAGAAAGAATAGAAAGTGCCTCTATTACTTTTACATCACCCATCACTACACACACAATACATTTTTATGCAAACAAAACACATTTCTAGTAAGTGACATTGACAAATAATAACACCCCAAATAGATATTTGATCAAGATGAGAGGATATGTGTAGAACTGATCAATTGTTCAAAAATGTACTAACTCAGACAATTTTGAAGCCATCAGCAATTTTACCTTAACTTTTCATTGAGGAGCTACCTTGTATCTCAATGAACATTCTGTTATAGAACAATCTGAAGTTTATGTTAGAGTTTAACTTTGCTGTGGGTGGGGGAACATCATCCCACTGAGATGTTAAAGCAGAATTCATTTGGCATAGTTCCTATACAAAGGAATTCTATTTCCTATAATTTATTTATTAACAACCTATGAAAATATGTATTACCAGTTATATGCAAGTAAGCACTTCAAAACAAGAAACAGGAAAATTAGACATGTGCTTTGGTGGTTTTATCTCATTGGAACTTCTCCCAAGTTTGCCTCATTAAAATATCTTCTTTTTTAAAAAAACTTTTTTTAACATTTATTCATTTTAAAGAGATAGAGCATGAGTGGGGGAGGGAGGGGAGAGAGAGAGAGCAGGAGACACAGAATCCAAAGCAGGCTCCAGGCTCTGAGCTGCCAGCAGAGAGCCTGACACGCAGGGCTTGAAGACTGTGAGGTCTTTGTGAGATATGACCTGAGACAAAGTCAGATGTTCAACTGACTGAGCCACCCAGGTGCCCCTAAAATATCCTCTAAAAGGGCTTTTTGGATTTAGGAGAAAATGGAAATGAAGAGGTGTACTTTATTTTCCATTATGGTATTTTCCACTTTAAAAGATATTAAAATGTATTGCACCATGATCCAAGATAGTATTTTGTAAGGCTGGCAAGCATGACATTTGGATTAACCCATCTCATTATATTATTATGAGGTTGACTTTCCATTTTTAAAGATATAAAAAATGTGTGTGCATTATATATATTTATTTCTCACAATATACTTGATGAGTACTCGCTGAGCTTTAACTTTCACACTTGCAATTAATTAAGATTCATTTGTTTCAAACTCAAGAAACTCTGACTTAACAAATTGATTGGGGAGATAGTGGGTTACTCACATCAATGTGAGTAGAACATGGTATACAATATGTTGAAGAACATGACCAGTTCTAAGGTGCCAGGTAATGACCACAGTCTTCCCAGGACTATGCTGGTTTGAAGTTCAAATTCCAGCACCAGAGTGTCCGAACAGCTTGGTTTGGATCATATGGTTGCCTCTTGTTCAGGAGAGGGCAGGGCACTTTAGGTCAAACTGGGTCCAGTAGGGAAAGATAACTCTCCTAAAATATACTGAAGTGGTATGCAAAAAAAAAAAAAAAAAAAAAAAGGAGCGGGCACAGGCATTTGAAAACCAAGAAACAAACGAGTCTCCGAAGTTCATTTTTCTTCTACTTCAGCATTGTGAGATCTGCCTGCAAAGAAGTCTTTGAATAGGGGGTCTCATTCTTATTCTTGCCAGCTGTGTGTGTCTCTGTGGTTGACTAATGTGGGTCATCATCCTTTGGCTGTAGATACGAGAGAGGGAAGCCATGAGGTTCCCCCACGGATGTGCAAATGAAATCACCAGTCCATCTAAGAACCCCCCTGCCAAGTCCAAGAGCAGACTTGGAAAATCAGTTAATAAGATGGATTCTCCCAGAAAATTAATTCTCAGTAATAAGCACATCAGGAAGCCCTGAAGGTTGGGTTTAGTTTACCAAACAGTATTTCCTGAGTCTCATAAATTGTGCTTTCTTCTGATGTTAGAAATGAATAAAGTCAAAGGAGAGTAGAGAGAAAGTATTTTAACTTTCCGTGCAGTACACAAATCAGTGAGACTCACATATTCCCATGAACATTAAAAGTCCCCCCTTGTATTACTCAGCAATTACTGGCAAGTTATTTGGTTCTAGATCTCAACATTATCACTTCCTCTAGGAGTTTAGGATAGAGTTTGTCAGTATTCTTGGCAATATATTATACACACAGGGATTTGACGCAAAATGGAAAAAAAATTACCTTTATTATGCAAATTTTCAATTTGAATAAATCTACCTAGACATAAATGGAGAAACTAGAGGCCTAAACTGTTGCCTGCAAGGTAAAGAGGTAGAGGCAGGGTGTGTGTATGTGTGTGTGTCTGTGTTGTATATGTGTGTGTAGTGAGTCTGTATGGTGTGTGAATCTGTATGTGGCGTGTGTGATATGTGTGCATATGTGGGGTATGTATGCGTGATATGTTTCCACACAGTGAGTATGGTGTGTGTGTATATGTGTGGTGTGTGTGGTGTCTGTATTTTGTGTGTATGGCATGTATATGTATGCGGTGGAGTGTGTGTATATGGTGTGTGTGGTGTATATGTTGAGTGGAGTATGAGTGTAGAGGAAGTGTGTGTGTGTGTCTGTGTGTGTGGTATATGTGGGTGTGTGCATAGTGTGCGCTGGTAGAAGTTTCCTTTTCTATAGAATCACAAATGCTTGAGGTATAACTGGTCCCCCAGAACACCATTTTTCTTGAACCAAAAGACTGATGAGCATGAAGAGGTAGATAGGTAAAAAGGAAATGAAGCAAGAGAAAATATTTGTAAAATTATTAACAGTGGGGATTATAGAAAATATTTTCCTTTCTTTTAAGCTGTATAATTGGAGCTTAAGCAATTCTGAGCCAGGGAAAGAAGGATCTTAGTGTAGCTGCAACAGCAATGCGACTGATTCTATATCACCTTAGGATCTAATATCATTGAGGTCCCTTGGAAGATGGGTAGAAAAATGGCAAAAAGGAAAAGGGGGCAAAGGGACCCTCAAATTGAGGAGAATAAAAGCTGCTAAATGACTCTGTCTCTCCCCACCCCCAAATATGTATTCAACCAAAAACAGTGGACAGTGACAGAAGCGGTGTGAGATGTTTTGTGCTGCCTAGACATTTTTGAAAATAAGCATGTATTCATATAGTTGTTGTGCTCACTTAGGCAGTACAAATACTAAGATTAGAATGATACAGAGAAGGAGCACTCCATCGGTTAAGTGTCTGACTTTTGATTTCAGCTCAGGTCATAATCTCATAGTGAGATAATAATCTCATTGTGAGATCAAGCCCTGGGTTGGGCTCTGCACTGACAATGTGGAAGCTGCCTGGGATTCTCTCTCTCCGATTCTTGCTGCCCCTCCCCCCCATCAAAATAAATAAATAAACATTAAAAAATGTATTGATACATGAGAGCAATCATTCAGGCTCATACTTTATACTTTTAAAGTATATATATGCACTTTAAAGTATATATAAGTATAAAGTATATAATGCACTTTATTTTTTTAATGTTTATTTATTTTTGTGAGAGAGAGGGAGATCAGGGGAGGGGCACAGAGAGAAAGAGGGAGACACAGAATCCGAAACAGGCTCCAGACTCTGAGCTGTCAGCACAGAGCCAAATGGGGCTCAAACCTATGAACTTTGAGATCATGACCTAACCTAAAGCAGACACTTACCTGACTGAGCCACCCAGGCGACCCCCCATGTAATGTACTTTAACAGTAAGTGTATATTTTTCTTTTCCCATGTTGTTGCCTAAATTAGATACTTCTTTAAGTTCTATACATACACAGTATCTTCTTTATCAAAATACTTTCTTGTAACAAATATGCTCTTGGAATGCAATTTTGTAAAAACCCAAAAGAACTATGAAAACAAGGAGAATTTGCCGGAGTAATCTAGAAAGCAGAATTACAGCATGCACAGAACTGGGTGGCCCTGGCCCACAATTTTGAATCCCGGCTCTGCCATTTTCCTGTCTTGAGATTTTGTGGAAATGATGGAATCTTTCTGAGCCCTAGATTAATTTTCTGTAATAAGAGAGTAATCATACCTCTCTTGCTGGGGGATAGAGCTTAATAAATAAAGAAAATCATGTGGAACTCTGTCCATGCTTAATAATATTAGCAAGTTAGTCTGAAATGTCCTTTTTATTAAAAAGAAAATGAGGTAAAAAAAAAAACAAAACAAAACACCTACACTAGTAGCAACAGAGGCTGGCCTAACTCTCAGACCTAACCAGACCGACCCTAAGGAAGGATTTCTTTTGACTTCATGTCACAATCAGGACAAAGTGAATGTGATACCCTCAAGATCAAATTCTCCATGATCATCAAAAACTTAAAATGGGCCCTAGTGGTACATTTCTTAGATAAAAGAGACTGTGTGGTAGGACTTCTTACCCTCAGCTATTCCTCACACAGCTATTCCTCACATAATTTCCACAAATTGTGTTGTGATAATGAAGCAAGTGCCACAGCTGAGAATGACCTTTATAATGGGCTGAGACAGAAGTCCCCAAACAAATGATTTGGGGAGAGGGACACAGGAGGGACTGGCTGGCTCTCGGGCCATGGCCACGGCCTTAGAAATCTGTCTTCTTGGAAGGGCAGTTGTACTCAGGGCAAGGGGTCCTCTTCTCACATTTGCAGTTGCCCACTGGGAATTCAAATTAAATTAGGTCTCACTTAAATTGGAGTTTTTCCCATTACATTAGCATTGGCACCATCTCGCCAATGTTTGCCAACTTGCTAATTAATAATAGGAAGACTTCAGTAACAAAAATGGGATGGTTAAGTCCTGTTTTGTTGCTGTTGGATTGCCCTAGAATGAGTCCATCAAAGTGTACTTCTTGTATGTGTGTTCCGTTCTTATTCTGACAGGCACATCTCAGCTGGTAAACTTAATCCACCCCTCACAGTTGTTACGCAATGACTTTCCCACTAATCTGAGGAAACGGAAATTTTAAAAAATGTGCTTCGATGGCACTGACTTGTAAAGTCCATTGTTTTTCTGATTCACTTATGCTGAAGTATTGCTCAAGAATGGTTTGTCCCTTTAATAAGGAGCAGTGAAAACAAAAACAAAGAATTAATGTAAGAGAAGGATAGTTCTTTCTCAGGAATTGTGTTTTAGGTAGTTGGACTCAGGCTGAAAGTAGTTAACTTTCTAAGGCTCTTTCACTTCCCCATTACACAAAGCTTCAAGTATATTCAGAAACTGAAAAAAGAAAAGCATCTGAGCTGGAATTAAGCAGTATAACTTCTGGAAGTCGGAGCTAGATAATTTCAGCAGTATGTTGTATTGTTTTATTTGGTTTCAGGTTCAGCAGACGCTCCTGGTTTTCTTTAGGTACTGCTAGGATCACAGATATCTGTGGATCTCACACTCCTGTTATACATCTCACAAAAAGGATCTCCAGTTGGTCGTAGCAAAAACCTTATTAAATAGATGAACGTAATACTTTTAAATCTGCTTAGTCTTTAGACATCTGTCATGCCACTGTAGAACTTAATTGCCATACAATTTGGAAACATTCATTTTCCATTTTAATAGGCTTGAGAATGTTTTTTATCAGTAATTACTCAAATCCATGGGAAGAAAAAACAGAGTTAACTACAAATCCATGTATCTCTGAACTACTACGGAAGTGTATACGAACACAGCCAACACTATCATCATCACAGTAGAGTTTATCTTTCATAATCTATTCCACGTAAAAATGAAGTAGGCTCACAATTTTCTGTCATCTTAAAGGAATGATCTATTTAAAGAACAGTTTCAAGTTTACTGTGTTATTGAACCATTCATTGAGTTTCAGGAAGTATATACACCTCTTCAGTCCTATTGACAGGTTCACTGAGTCCAACAAAGATGAACACATATCTAGTCAAACTGGCTAAAGAACCAAGCCCCCACAAAAAAAATGGGAGCAATGTTACAAATTTACCACTGCAGAAGCTTTTCCCCCAGGGAATATACACTTCAATCAACATATGACATCACTGCATCAAAAGTGGAGTTGCTGAAATTTTGAAATCACCTCTGTAAATCCAACAGCAATATGCTGAAGAGAGTTTCAAAGAACGGTGCATAATCCATCTGCCCAATCTCATGCCGAGGAAACAGGAAGTTGTGTTCCGTTGTGTGACACCGGCTTCTCAGACTTGATCAGGAGCTTAGCTGTCACAAGTCTTTTCCTCTATCCATGCCAAAGGGAAGCACTACCAGGCACAAATAATGGAGTAGATGATATGCAGTTGTGCAGACACAAGCCACAGGAAAAAGAGAAATGAGGGAGCTTGGCCAAGTTTTCCCTCTGCCCGTATGCTCTGGCACTTGTGTGTGCTTCTACTGATTGACTTTCTTTTCTGAGGAGAAGCCTAAGAAAAACAGCAGGAAAATGTTTCAGATTAAAAATTAAAAAATCATTTCTCTTCTGGTTTAAGGCTGGTAAAAAAGAGAGAGAAAAAGAAAGATATTTTATTCATGAGCTCCCATCAGTTTACACTGAGAAATCAAGAGGTGGGAAATGGAGGGTTATTATTTTAAGCATTGACATATGCTTACCACTTTGTAAAATCAGCTGTGGCCTAGTTCTACTCATGTCTGAAGAAGAATTGTCTGTACTACTTCTCATCCTTACTGGCATTTTGGTAGCTCAGGCATTTGCTTATGAAAGGAAGTCATATATGATACTATCGGGTTCAGTACTTAGCCCACAGAATGACAGCTGTCACATAAACTACTTTAAGTGTGGTAACGGGTACGTTATTGTCAAAGCAATAGAAAAGATCACAGTTCTTAAGATGTGTTAATGGACCATGAAGACCAATATGAAAAACATAGTATATTTTAGTAGGACTATAGGGAAGCACTATAGGGAAGACAAAATCAAAGATCTACTCATGGCGACAGAAAAAATATATATAAATTTCAAGAAATAAGGTGTTTTGCTATTCATGATAACAATTTAGAACACATTAAATGTTTTATTCTTGCTGGCCTGCATTTGGTATTTCAGATAAGCAAACACTTAACCTGACTCACTAACAGTTTCCTTTCCAGGTTTAAATAATATTCTTCTAGGAGCGCCAGGATGGCTCAGTCAGTTAAGCATCTGACTTTGGCTCAGGTCATGATCTCGCGGTTTGTGCGTTCAAGCCCCGCATCTGGCTCTGTGCTGACAACTAGCTAGGAGCCTGGAGCCTGTCTTCAAACTCTGTATCTCCCTCTCTCTCTGACCCTCCCCTGCTCACGCTGTCTCTGTCTCTCTCTCAAAAATAAATAAAACATTTAAAAAAAAAGATTTAAAAAAATATTCTTCTAAGCATGGCGGCCATTACATTTTGTAATGTATCCAATATGTTAAGAACATAAATTTGGACCCAGGGGCATAGTTCACAGGTATAAACAATCTAAGGTTTAGACTTAATTCACTAATGATATCTTAAAACATTAAGAAAAATCCTCTGTAGTTTTTACCACACTCTTGTGAAATAAGTACAGAGGCAAGGGCCATTATCCTTGTTTTAGATGGAGAGAGGTTGTGACCCAAGAGATAGTCCATGGCAGAATGGAAATCTGAATGAAAGCAAAAACAGGTCTTTAGTTCCTTGAAGGGAAGGCAGAGTGTACCCATGTAGTGAATGAGGGAAGAGACTTCTGTCATCAGACTTGGCTCCACGATTCTGATTGCAGGGCAAGGGAAATGTCACAAGGGAATCATGAGTTCTCACAGTGCTGGACACAGTCCGCTTTGCCTTATTGGCTGGTAAAGAATTCCACTCACTAATGTGTGGCTTATTACCTATTAGTGGTATGTGTTACACTCTATGCTTTTATGTTCACAAGAGTGCATGTTAAGTAGCACGATGCTGAAATGATCTGAATAGAATCCAGAGATCTTGGTGGCAGAGGCCATGTCTGACCCTGTATCAAGGATCGGCTGAATCTGAAGTCCCCTGAGAGGAGAGGGTGCACCAGTGCAGCAGTAGGGTTAAAAGGATTGAGGTGACTTTGCTCAATCTCTCTCTCTCTCTCAATACACAAAACTTAATTTAATAGAAATTTTGTTTGTAGCTCTTACATTCTCCGTGTGAGCCGAGCTGTAACCCACTGCCCCACCCAGAAGTGGATCAGTCTTGGGAGCAGGGAGGAAGGGAGATGATGGGTAAGGGTCAGAGGTCAGACTCTAGGAGCCCTGTTCTTCCTCAGTGCTGAGGGCTGGGGATGCCACCCTCTTCTCTTGCCCCCCTCCGGGACTCAGGAAGGAAAGTAGATGGAATGTTAGGCCTGGAGCTTTTTCTCCACACTCCCCTGCCCCTTCAGGTTTGAAGGGGACTAAGGGATCTGGGGAGAGAAGGGGACAGAAGAAGGGAAAGATATCAATCAAGAAAAAGAAGGATCATGCCCACTCACCTCTTAGAATGTGGATGCTTACGCATCAACAGTAAGGAAACCTAGGGAAGTAAATATTCTTCCCAGTTGAAGTGCAACAGGGGATATAAACCTCACTTCCCTACAGAATTTTATCTTCCTTTTAAGAGGTATATTGCAGTTTTATTTACATAGTCGAATTGTGACTAGTCTAGCCTTATTGTGTGCATTTTTCTCATCTAGGCTCTATCTACCTACCTACCTATACCTATATAGAATGTTAACTACCTATACCTATATAGAATGCTTACAAACCAATGTCTGCATAGGAGTATATTTTACCACCTGTATTTTCATATGTTCCTGTACATATAAATATACATTTATATTTTATTTAATATTCCCTTCACAAAATCACTTAGTTTACCAATAAGCTGACTTTTATAGCATTCTAAGGTGAGGACACCTTTAATTTATCCTGCAATTCTCTGAAACTCCAGAAATAGGCATAAAACTGTCTCTAAATTTTGCTTACTACTCTCTATTAACTCCTGGTAAGACAATTATAAAAGTAATGTATTTTATAAAAGAAAAAAATTAATATTTTACTCATCTGTACTGAAAACCACACAAGCATAGTCTCTAAGTTTCTTCTGTTTCTTACATCTCTTAAGAAACTTTTACTATTTACACTCGTTCCAGTATCTCCTCATGCCATCAGGTACTAAAAAAAAATTTAACTAATCCAGCCACCTTACTAATGTATAATTATCTGTAATGATTGGATATAAAGAGAGCTACAAAAAGACACAAAATGAGAAAGATTCTAGCTTTCAGGACAGGGTCACTAGAATTTATTTAAGTAGGGGTGCCTGAGTGTCTCAGTCTGTTACGCCCCAGTCTTGATCTCATGGGTTCATGAGTTCGAGTGCCATTTTGGGCTCCCTGCTGACAGCACCAAACTTGCTTGGGATTTTCTCTCTCCGTCTTTCTCTACCTCTACCCTGCTTGCCAGTGCATGCACGTCCACTATTTCTATCTCTATCTCTCAATAAATAAATAAACATTAAAAAATGAATTTATTTAAATAAAATATATCAAAATCACAACATTATTATATTTTAATGTATAATCTGGGGTTGTCCATATTGCTTAGTGGTTACAGTGTGGGCTTTGGAGCTAGACTGCTCAGGCTTGTCTATGTTGTGGGCAATAACCAGCTATTTGGACTTGAACAAGAGACAGTATGTCTCTGTTCCTCAGTTTCCACATTTATAAAACAGGAACAACAGTGGTACTCATTTCATATGGTTGCTATAAGGTTTTGATGAGATAATTTATAAATATATATAGCACCTAAAATAGTGTCTGACACAGGATTAGTGTTCGGGGTTGAATTGTATCCCCCCCAAAAGATATATGTAAGTCTTAACCCCCGGTACCTGTGAATGTGACCATATTTGGAAATAGGACTTTGCATACAGAATCAGGTTAATATGAGATTATACTGGATTAGCCTAATCTAGCATGACTGGAGTCCTTAAAAGAAGATGAAAATTTGGACACAAACACAGATAAGAGGAAAGACAGCCATGTGAAGAGAGAGGCAGAGATTAGAGTTATGCTATCATGAGCCAAGGAACATCTGGGGCTACTAGAAACAGGAAAAGGCAAGAAAGGAGCCTGCCCTAGAGGATCTCGTGGGGGGGGGGGGAAATGACCCTCCAACACTTGGACTTCAGACTTCTAGCCTCCAGAGTGTGAAAGTATATATTTCTGCTGTTTTTAAGCCGCCTAGTTTTTGATACTTGGTTATGGTAGCCCTAGGAAACAAATTCAGTCAGTGTTCAGTTAATGAGTTATTATTAGACATTAGTAAAGGCCAATTATAATAGTTGGTCTTTGATCTTCTGTGTTGTAAAGAAATAATTATGTTTTCTGATGACACAATCTCACATGCCTACATTTCATGTCTTTCCAAATATGTAAAAATTAAGCTCTAGCTCATTAGACGAAATTCAACGCGGCACCATATGAAAAATTTGGAAGGTACAGAAATGACTGGCATGCAATATAGTTAGAAAGCATAGATAGCCTTTTGCCATTTTACAAAGGAAGAAACAAAACATGTTTTCAAGGTTATCCTAACTCGACTATGCCATAATTGTTCTAGAAACATGGAAGTCATTTTGCATACCATTCTGATAACAGATGAAATTAAAATGTTCTTTGTAAAATCACGTTTTTAAACAGAAATTGTAACCCCTTAACATCTGTGTACTTCAATATATAAAAATGCCATTATTTAGTGCTATGCAGAGAGAAAACCAAGTAAGTCTTAAATGTCTTGAAAACCTTTATTTAAGTCTTCAGTTTTTGAAAGAAGAGTTAATTTTCTTTGTGTGTGTGTGCATTTTTTTTTTTTAAGAGAGAGAGTACACATGTGCAAGTTAAGGAGAGGGGCAGAGGGAAAGAGAGAGAATCTTGCGCAGGCCCTATGCTCAGCACAGAGCCTAATGCAGGGGTCAATCCCATGACTCTAGAATCATGACCTGAGTTGAAATCAGAGTCGAATGCTCAACCAACTGAGCCACCCAGGCACCTCAGAAGAGTTAATTCTCATTGTGTCCCCAAAGCTTTATAAAATAATCAGAGACAGAAACTGACAGCAAAGATGGAGATTAGTTGATTCAAAGACTGTTCAAGAGTACTCAGTACCCATTGACTTAATCCTTGGCCAGGGAGTCCTTCATTAGGTCTACACTTTTAGAGGACCCTGCTGTGGCCTTCCTCTAGTAATCACTGTCCCCCATGTGAGTCTTCTTTCTTCGAGAACAAGCTCCTAGTACCCACATGCAGATTCCCAAATTTCCTACCCATTGATCCTATTTCTGCTTCTAGACCTCATGTGGTTCCCTTTCCCAGACCTGAAGCCAAGGGGGTGCTGTTTGTAGCATAATGAGGGATATAAGGATGAAGTTGGGATATTCAACTGGGCTGTACTCAAATTCACACTCAAGACCCCTCCCAGTGGAAAGGTGGGAAGAGTAGGGGAGGGGATGGGCCACGGCTTAGGTCTTCCTGTGCCACTGTGTCCTGGAACAGAACTGGTTGGAATATGGGCATTTTAAATTTCACTCTGACATTCCAGGTATATATATCAATAGGAGGATAGACTATAGTAACTTCTATGCATGATTCATGACATTTAAATATTCAACATGAAGTATGCAGCTCTCCGTGTATTCTTGCCTCAGGCTTTGGGAATGTTAAAGGAGGATCTAGTGGTATCATAGCAATTTAATCACTCATTACCCACTGTACCTTTTAAAAATCACAAGGCTACTGCTCTACAAATGCTTCACGTATAGACATCAGAGTCAGTATTTCAGGTTAGATGATCACAAGAGGAATAGTTATAAGGATCAAAATATAATGTGCTATATATATTGCAGTCAGAAAACTAAATTTATCAGGAGTCAGGGAAAGTAATAAAAACTGAGAACTAGGGCAATGAACAAAGCACACATACAAATTAATATTAATTCAAATGTCCATATTTCTGAAAGGATCATTTTCATTTAAATACAAGTAAAACACTTACATAGTTATTATATGAATAGAATTTATACGAGTTTTAAAAATACTCTCTGTTTATAATTTAACAGAAACAGAACCTAATTTTTCCACCCATTTTTCCTTCCATTGTTTGAATTTTGGTATTTATAGCCCAAAGCACAGGGTATATTGACTAGCAGTATGTTCCTGAATAGTGAAAGATAAACGTATTAGCCATATAGTAAGACAGAGTACTATCATTTTAAAAATCTGTATAATAAAAAGATTTCTAAACTCATATTTAACAATACCACAAAGTTACTTTTAAGAATTCTGAGCAATTGGGGGCACATGGGTGGCTCAGTTGGTTGAGTGTCTGACTCTTGATTTCAGCTCACATCACCATCAGGCTCTGTGCTGACAGCTTGAGATTCTCTCTCTCCCTCTCTTTCTGTCCCCCTCTCCAACTTGAATGTGTATGCTCTCTCTCTGTCTCTCTCTCTCTTTCTCTCTCTCTGTTTCTGTCTCTGTCTCTGTCTGTCTCTCTCTCTCTCTCCCTCATACCTATAAATGTTTATAAATAAATAAACATTTAAGAAAAGGAATCCCAGGGTCACCCTGGTGGCTTAGTCGGTTTAGCATCCAGCTCTTGGTTTTGGCTCAGGTCATGATCTCACGGTTTGTAGAGTTTGAGCCCTGCATTGGGCTCTGAGCTGACAGTGCAGATCCTGCTTGGGATTTTCTCTCTCTCCCTCTCTGCCCCTCCCCTACTTGTGTGCTCTCTCTCTTTCTCTCTCTCTCTCTCTCTCAAAATAAATAAATATGATTAAAAAAAGAAATTGGGTTGACCTACAGATCGAAAGGAGCTTTCCAATTAAATGAAACAAAAAATAACAAGACTCACCACCGAAATTAAATAATGACACATGAGATTTTTTTTGATGAGAGTGATTTCAGAGCTTTTGCCAGTTTTTATGACCTGGCATGAACTTTGAAATAGCATCAGCTTGGGGAGCCTGGGTGGCTCAGTTGGTTAAGCAGCCAACTTCGGCTCAGGTCATGATCCCCCAGTCTGTGGGTTCGAGTCCCACATCGGGCTCTGTGCTGACAGCTCAGAACCTGGAGCCTGTTTCAGATTCTGTGTCTCCCTCTCTCTCTGACCCTTCCCCACTCATACTCTGTCTCTCTCTGTCTCAAAAATAAAATAAACGTTAAAAATTAAAAAAAAAAAAAGAAATAGCATCAGCTTGGAAGTTAGGAGAGAGCAACAGAAATCAAAAACAGGTAGATTTCTGAGTAAGGAATCTCTTTCTATGGGGTCCCGTGGCCATGATCAGCCCTCTTCTCTGCTGCAGACAAGCAGAGCTGCAGAGCTGTGTTGGGATGGAGAAGGAAAGGTTTCAAATGGCAACATACCTCATCAGTTTCTACCAGGGCTGCCCAAGCATGAACTCATTTATAACATTTATCATGTACTTAATTTTGCATAGTACTGTGTCTTACCTATGATACTCAAAATATCAAATGAGTAGCGCAAATAATATACGTTATAAGTTCATAGGAAGAAAAGACTATTGATGGTTAGATTATAGTCATAATTATCAAAGTTAAAGCCCCCATTCTCATTTTACATCAATCATTTTAGAAAATTTTAATATAGTGAGAGGGTGGTTTTCAGGAGAACTACAGGATGTGATTCAAAGATGGGTTTTGAAGTTCTCTATATTTGGAATCTCATCTCAGGGCTAAATTTTGTGAACTGTGTGATTTAGGCATGCTACTAAAATTCTCCAAGCCTCAGTTTCCTCATCTGTAAAATGGTATAATAACAAAACCTATTTTATAGCATGTCGTGAAGATTTAAACAACATTTTAAAAACACTCAGGTTGCTACATAATAGAGGTTTCTTTTTTATTGTAATTTTGCATCAGTAGACTGTCACACAACATATCACACACCACAAACTTCATTATTTCTTCCCAAGTAGACAAAAATCTGTGGGTCTTACATACTGACTATAATATTCTATGTTTGCATAATTTTATTTAGTTTCTGAAGGTCCTAACAATTCATTTCTATTTTATATAATTATTAACTTCTATTGGTCCAAGAAGAATCTAGTAGTGATACATAAATGGCTTCATGATGTTAGTGAATTCTCTACTGCATAATTGTATTTTCTAGTGATTAAACTCCAACTCAGAGAGAAAATATCTTTAATATTCATTCCGTACCAATATAATACAAAGTGGAAAATTATAATTGGGTGGCAGTTCAGCTTTTATACAACAATGGATTTCAAAAACACAGACATTATGCAACAATCATTATGGTTAATAGTATGCCACTCTAATAAAAGCCCACTGTTATGGCTGGAACCCAAAGAATTCATTAAAATCAATGGCTACATTCATAGTAGAAAGAAAAGAAAAACAGAGTCCCACAGTTTTCTGATAAATACCTACACATTTTATTATAGAGCTCTCACTTTTTACCTTTTTTCTCTCTAAGGCTACTGTAAGCTATGGCCTTTGTCACTCCTAGTGCTGCCAGGTACAGCTGCCCAGGGTGTGTAAAGCACACTCTTTGTTGTAGGGGCTACATTTGCTTAGACTGCCATGAAGAACTCCTTGGACCTGTGAAGTGTACAACCTGGAAAACTACACATTATCCCTGGCTTTCTATTTCCACTCCATAATGAGTTCCTTGTACTAAAAACTAGAATTCTGTGATCTCATATCTGAACTAAATGAACTGAAGTTTCAAGTATGACCCAAAATTGGAATATGGCTCATCTTTAGCTTTTCTAGACAGATTAAAATCTCTGGAAATTAACAACATAGAGTCATAGGTGTGTGTCATAGGAGATTTTTAAGCATGTAGCAGGCATGGCTGACTTTTGCTGATATGTAATGAGAATAGAGATGAGATTATGGTTTTAGCACAGTTTATACAGCCCGTTCCTAGATGGCCTCTTGAGACCATAGAAATAAGTAGTAGAAAGTATGGCAGATTCTGGAAAGAAGAGGAGAATGGTAAACCAAAGAAAAAGAAGATAAAAGAATAGTTAGTTGCAAGTACTTTCTAGGTGCCTTTCTAGTTTTTTCCAGCATACTTAGAGGTGGGTGTTGTGGGCTACCTTGGCCTAAACTTGGAGTCTGACATTTAGTCATTAGGGAACACATTTCTAAGTCTTTGGCTTCCTCTGTCTGTCTGCCAGTGACATTTAAAACATCTGTCTAGCAAACTCAACCTGGAATAGTGGATGTGCATCTGCCCTTTGTAGTGGAATCACAGAGTTTTGCTGTTGTTGTTACAGTATAGCTCTACTTGAAGTTTTCCTTTCTAACCCCAGATGGAATACTGACTCTGAGACTGGAATGGGAACAGAAGCCAGAACTGAGATTCATGCATATCTGCATTCGAACATTTTCTTTTTCTGAAGGAGTTCAATGTAGCCCCAGGTGCATCAAATTACAGTTGTGTATGTAACACAACTTTAGAGAAGGCCCTCCCTGAGTACGAATGAATGTATGTTGAGTAAACATCCCAAAAAAGACCCCATTAAAATGTAAACATGAAAGAATGCTCAATACAGCTGTGGTCTTACCATTTGCCTTGTGCTGCACATCTGGCGGAAACTGGTCATGAGCATACCACTGATAGTCTGGCTGTGTGGAACAATAAAACATTATTATAGCAATATGGACTTCAAACAAAACATAGTGGTACATTAAAAATATAATTATACTATGTGGCTTTTATTATGCAGGCAACACAAAAGTAATTTTTATCCAAACCTGTTGCCAATCTTGCTCATCTTTCTTACCTCCATCGTCACTATTACCATCTCCCAACCCCCCTCTAAATCCATACTGTGCTAGCCAGAATGTATCGTACTTTGGGGCTGTGGCATGGTTTTGTTTTCTTTCTTTCTTTCTTTCTTTCTTTCTTTCTTTCTTTCTTTCTTTCTTTCTTTCTTTCTTTCTTTCTTTCTTCCTTTCTTTCTTTAGCAGATGTGTTTTAGATATCTGCAGAAGTATAAACACTTCTGTAAAACTTACTACAGCCCATAAATAAAACAAAGCAGTTTGCCATCAGTAAATACTATGTTTAAAGCTCTCACACAGGAGGCAAAAGAAAGACCAAGAAGACAATTACAAGTTTAATGTTTTCTGGTACAAGGAACAAATCTAAGCCATTAAGTGAGGACATGGCTTATAGAGGCTCAGGATGGTGAAGCAGGGCAGATCTTTCTTTGTAGTGTTCCTCCATGGAAACTCTTCTCTAAATCATTCAGATGGTTTAGACTAGAGAGGCAGTGAGAGAAAAGGTCAGATTTGGATTTTGCCTGTGGGATTTTCTTCTAGGTTTCACCAGTTAAGAAGATCTAGATATTGAACATCAAGGAACATGTCAAACAAACTGCATTGAATAAATCATCAGCTATAGATCTGAATTTCAAGATTCAGTTCTAAGATGAGAGTCTCTGTATTGAACCACTTGGAACAGAGCAATCTCGGGTTCACTTGCCCCTGAGGATGGTCTGTCTTCCTGCTGCCAATGCTCACCCCTGCCCCCTATCTCCCCTCAGACACAAAGAAGACAGACCTTTTGTTCTATTATTCAATTACCTCCTGAAAATAACTCCGGGAAAATTTCTCTAACAATGGGCCAACAGGGAGCATTTACAGGGCTGCCAGACCACTGAAAGTAGCCTTAAAGTTCAATTATCTGACAAGACACTAAGAAACGCTGCATTTAGTACAGTCTGACCCTACTTTACCCCCACTCAGACACCTAGGCTCTTGGCTCCTTTTGGTCCATGAAAAAGCTAAAAGAGGAAATGAGATCACCTCTGTTTTTTATCTCCTCGTTTATTTTTAGATGTCTCAAATAACACGTAGGATAAGTGACGTGAGCCTCAGTTTTATATTCCAGGAGAGTTGCCAAAAGAAGGCAAATATACTGTAATTTTACAAACACTATCACTTGTGCTTTAATTCAGGCTTAGAAATAAGCATAAAACATGAAATATTCTTTTTAAATGAACCCTGGGAGTTAAATTCTATTGTTATAGCAAGATCCTGTTTAAATGAATACTGAATAACTGAATACAAGCCATTATATACATGCCTTGGAATCTTTTTTCAAATACAGTCCTTTGGTGATAATTTTGCAAGGTCTGGACCACTTTACCTTTTATAATTGATTGGGAAAGTTTGATGAGCTTTTAGAGTAGGTGAGTTTCTGCCTTCTTTCCATAAATGAATTTTGAAGAAAATAGTCATTTTTACTTCTAGATAACCTTGCCTGACTCGACTTTATAAGCTAACCTTTCACAAGCATATTTCTACAATTCCTACAAAACCTGTAGGAGCTAATTCCAAAGTAAATTTCTGTCTCTTTCTGTTTCCCACAATATTAATTAACTTCTACATTCTGAAAGCAAATTCAGGGAATAAGAACTGTGTTTGGGGATCCCCAGAAATGTTTCTGGTGAAGGCTGAAAAGTAAGCAAGCAGGTAAAGAAAAAAGGAAATGGGGTTGGGTCACAGAAGTGACCTGGGGCAACAACACAATTTCTCAGCAGTGTGCTGTGTCACACGGGGGGTCAAATAAGGGATGCTCATTAAATTCTGACATCCTACACTACCCGAAGAGTCATTACCTCCTCCCTTGGGAAAAGGGCTTTGAGTCACACTCAAGTACAAAAGTATGGCAACCAGAAGAATCATGCTCTCCATACATGCTCTGCTGGAAAATGCCAGGTAAAATCTCAAGATTCTTAGCATAATTAAAAACACAGTTAAAAAAACTAAGAAGGACGAGAGTCGTCTGAACATTTCCAAAATGCAGAGAAATGCATTAGTCTCTTTTTTTCCTGTATAAAGATTCTGTCTATGTAGCCAAAACACAAATTAGAGATGCATCCAGACCATGGGGGATGGTGGGTAAAATACCGCTATGGAGAAAGGAAGGAAGGGTGCTTTGGTTCTGACTTATTCAGGCTGACTGTCCAAATCAATTCCACTCACAAATAATTGCTCCACTGTTCGTTTCATTTTGCCTGGGTAGACACAGCCACAGAGAGCAACTTAAGTGGGTCACTTTTTCTTGGATCCTTTAAGAATACCCTTTTAATTGGAAAATGTCAAAAACTCTGTGGCACAAATGTAACAACATCCACAGTAGTTCAATATAAGTTTACAATGGAAAAAGGCATCTCTCAGACTTGCTATTTTCACTTTGCTTTTCTTTACACACAAAAATGTCCTGTTGGAAGAGTCAGGTATTTCATTTAAAATGACCCCTATAAAATGTTATATGTTCATTCAAAGAATGACAGCTTAATTTGATACCTTTCAGTTAATTCATTTATATCTATGTGTGTTCTGTGGAACCAGTGTCCCCAAAAGATGATTATAGTGTAATTGACCACTGTTTTTTCGATGGGGTTTTTTTGGTGTTTTTTTTTTATATATAATTTATTGTGAAGTTGGCTTCCATAATTGACCACTGTAACTGTAAAATAGAGGCTGAGATTAAAAGAGGCTCTTTCTGTGGAGAATATCACGTGCTCAAATTACAGAGACAGGCATAACTTCTACCAAAAAAAAAAAAATCCTATAACTTCTCCCAAAAAAAAAAAAAATACTAGCACTTATTAGATAATATAAGCACTTATTGGTTGAAATGCAAGCTTACTTACTGAGTATTTCTGTAGATCTTGTGCAGCCCCAGGGTCTGCCAGTGCACATGGATCCCGCAGGTGGAAATTCAAGGTGCAGTTACAGATTGGGAAATACATCTGAGGAGGACAATGTTGTTGGTTCACTGGGAGAAGGTGAAGCTGGGGAGCCACATTGACACTTCACAGACACTTGCTTCATACAGCCACTGGTTTGGCTTATGTCTTAAGATTTAGTCTAACTGTTGCATAATTTTAACTCAACACAGTAGACATATCAATGTAGACTCTGGACTGATATAGATAAGTCTCGTGGGTCAATTTTCACCTATGGTGAAACTCTAATTAGCTTTTCATTTTGAAGAACTTGGAAACACTTGAAAAGTATAGAGTTAACATTATGTTTCCAAGTTATCTTCACAGGGGATCTTTGCTTAAGAAGAACCAGTGAGTCAGCCATAAAACAAGTGTTCTTAAATTGTAGCCAGAGACTCCTATAGCATAACTAAAGTCCAGAGAGGAAATTAAGAATTAAGAGGAAATAATATTCATTCTTGAAGGCTACTAGAGAAGCAATGGGACAGAATGCTTCAGTGCCCTATAAGATACTGTATTTTCTCAAAAAAAGGCACAAATATTTGATATAATTTTCAAAATGTAAATTCTGTAAGCAGCTGGAAAAGATTCCAAGGAAATATATTTCCCAGGTGTTCATGGGTCTATGAAGAGATCTCCATTTGCATGAATACACACTAAGGCTTGTGCTACAGCTAACATGTTCTGGAAAGTATGTGTTTTTCATGTGCATTAGGGTTGAGAGACGTTGGTCATACCTAAGCCTTATGTAGCCACTGACATTTTAGTTGAAGAGGAAAAGCATGGGTGTTCTGGGCAATCTACAGCAGAGCCTGAATATGCTTTTAAATGGAACCATGAAGAGCTGCTGTGATTGGAAATACATATGGGGGTGGAACATAAAATTGCCATTTCAACTATGACAAGAAGATTGGTGATTTTAAGTGAGGAGCAACGTACCTGTTTTAACTGCTTTTCGAGTTTTTCTTTCTCCATCTGACAAGTTTTTATCTATGAACAAAACAAAGGCATTTGTTTATCGAAAGAGTTCACATAGTTTGTTCTAAAGTTACTCTTTACAATCTTTTTTAATGTTTACTTATTTATTTTGAGAAAGAGCACATGCAAGAGAGAGGCAGAGAGAGAGGAAAGGGAGGGAGAGAGAGAATTCCATCGTGGGGCTAGATCCCACAAACTGTGAGATCATGACCTGAGATGAAATCAAGAGTCGGACATTGAACAGACTGAACCACCAAAATTTGCCAGCCATCAGTGACCAGCTCAGAAGCTCACAGAGTGAAGCATTGATAGCAGCAATGCCAGCAGTGAAAACAATCAAGTTTGGGATTTTCCAGATCTGCATTGGTTCTATCTTGAAATTCCCAAATGAAGTTTGGAAAGTTGAATACAGTTTTAAACTGTATTCCTATTTGTTGAAAGTATTGTAAGTCTAAGTGTTAGGTTGATATACTGAGACACAGATATAAATAAATAGACATAGGGATAGATATAGATACAGAAACAACTTTCACTGTCAATTGAATGTATTGGAACTGGTCAGCTGTACATTCAAAAGCTTCCACCATAAATGTGAGAAGTTGTACATATACTTAATCCATGCCAGACACTGATCTAAGTGCTTTCCATACAGTACTGAATCCTCCCAGTGACTCTGTGTAATACTCTGTGTAATACTTATTATTACCATGGTTTTGCAGATGAGGACACTGAGACATGAGATGTTCAGTAACTTGCTCAGTCACACTGCTGTACTTTATGACTTCTCACCATTTAAGGCCCAACCTCATTCGGCAGAGTTACCCTCTCTGGATTCCTTCAATATATGACACAATGAGAAAAAGCTGTTTTTTCTTTGACTCATTAGTCATGCTACTGTCATCCCTACACAGCGTGGTCCACATCCTGTGAGCCATATATCCCCACTGAATGATACCGTTCCAAGTCTCACCTATCAGAATTATTCTCTCCTCCCTTTTAACATTATACATTTTCCATGTGGCTTTTTAGAGTCCTATATGTACTGTGCATGGTTGGCTCTCATTATCTGTGGGAGTTATGTTCTGTAAAGTCACCATGAACACTGAAGTGGCTAACCACCCAGTGCTCCTAGGGAAATGCAAGGTTAGACTCCTAGGAGCCTCCAGTCATACTATGTTAACTGATCAATATATAATCTTGTTTTTTGCATGATTCTGTGAAATAAGTATTTAACTTATACTGTTGATGGATTGGCATTGAGCTCTTGGCCTACACCACTACGGTAATCCCTAAACAATGCTTATCTAACACATGTCTTTTCTCTGTAAGGTACAGCACAGCCTTCCTGTGCTGAGGAACACTAGGTAGTACTTCAGCACTACGTTTGAGGGCGATGTTAAGCAATGAAACAACCAACAAAAAGAACAAGAATGAGAAAATGTGGCACACAATAAACCATGAAAAGGACATTTTTTACAGTCTGAGAGCCGAAGCAAAGAGGCAAAGACTTATTGGATCTCAACTGGGAACAAGCATATAAGGTGATTCAAGTTTTCTGCTGCATGTCCACAAATGACTTCAGGTGGCACTAGTATTGATTCTGGGGTGACAAATACATTTTAGTGAGTAGGCAAATTCACGAACATGGACTTCACAAATGATAAGGATAGACTATATATGTCCCCCTCATTATATTGTGAGTCTTTAATAGCAAGGATCATTTTTTTTTATTTCCTCATAGTACATAACAAAATGTCTTGCAGAAAGAAAGAAAGTATCAAAATTGAATTACAAGGAACTAAATGTGGCATGTTAATTGTACGACTAAATTCTATTTAAAAACTTCCCCTTCCAATAGACGAAAATCAATTATGAAATACCTGTGATCCATAACCAGAGCTAGATATTTTTGTATAGATTTTTTCATTTAACCCTGAGAACAATGTTGTTAAGTCTATGAGGTGGGAACCATCATCCATATTTTACAGATGAGTATACTGAGATTTAGTAACTTATTTTTAGCAATAGAGCTTTTAGAATCATAAGAAATATTTTAGAGATCATCTGGTTCAACTTTGTCATTTTTACAGATGAAGAAAAGGAAGCATAGAAAAGTTGGAGAACTTGCTCAGTGTCATTCCTGATTGTCAAAGCGGGCACAAACACAAAGATTTTACCCCTAAGTTTCTCCTACTCCTAGGTATCTCTAAGTATCTTGCCCTTCACCACACTTTTATTTTACCAGTCATGGGCTTAAAATATCCTTAGTGATAGAATGAATAAACTCTGGTATGTAAACAACTAGTGCCAGAGTGATTTGACCTAAAAAATTATTTCTTGGTTAAATGGCCCATTTGATCAGATATTATGTTATTCAAATAACATCATGCCAATTCTATTATATCATGGCATTTAATCTGCTGTTAATACATTTAAAAGAGATTGTTAAGCCATCTACTACTTCGCCTTGTGAACTCTACTATCCTTTTACCAGAGTGAGACTTGTGAAAAGTAAATCTTTGGACTATCATTATTTAAAGAAATAATGATAGTTTCAAGATATCATTAAGATTATCCTTAGTTCATTAACACAATTACCCCAAACTGTATGTAGACAATGCATTATTTTGTTATATCAACAAAAAACTTAGTTTGCAGATGACACAGAAATGAAAATTACCTCTGGATTAGTCTATATAATTAGATGGTTATGTGTTCCTGGACGTACTAGAACTTCTACAATGGCAAGGACAGTGCCAATGTCAGACACAAATTTATCATCAGTCTGAGCTTAATATGGTAGAATGAATCAAGTTAAAATGGCTGGAGGTAAAATAACTTGTGCAGTGACAACTTAGAACAAATTAAGGGAGTTCTGCATGTAAGGCATACAAATTCAGACTGATTTCCTCATTGAAAGTAATCAGGACTGAACTATTTTCACAAAAGCATTTTATTATATTTTTACCACTATTTTATTCCTTTCTGTTTCTTAGAAAATAGTTCTGCCAAATAACTTTTGCATGGAAAATTAGGAACTTCAAGTTGAAAAAACATCAGAAATTAAATTTAATTCACAATATACTTTCTATTAGGAAGAAGGAGATGACAAATAGTTAAAAATTTCTTTGGAGACTAAAAATCTTGCAGCTCCAGAGCTGTCACAGCACGTCCCGCAACAATTTCCTATTTACTGAAAAGCACTGGATGATTTTGCAAATCAAAAATTCTGTGGTTCTTTTCTTAAACCAAAGTTGTGTTAGCTACATTTTCCTCATTAACAGCAATCTTTACCCATTGTGGCAACTTCCTGAGTCTACTCTTAATGTATCCTATTGCATTTAATTGTTATACGCTTATATTTAATATATTTTATTTCAATAAACCGGAGAACGCTATGTGGTTTCCTTGAGAGTGCTCCAGTCACATTTAACCAGGGAAGCCACCAAACAAAATTTTCAGTTTCACTACATTTTATATATATAAATGACATTTAAAGATATGTATATTTTTAGAAGACCGGAAAATGACAAGAGTTTAGAACAACTTCAATGCGCTGGTCCATTTTGGATTTGAATTGTGAGTACTAGGTGGTTCAACTCCCATTCTACCAAGATAAATATTATGAGAAAAAGATCAGAAGAACTGGACTTTATACAAGACTCTGGAATCCAAATTCTTAGGTTACTCCTTAATATATTTAAGTTAAAAGAAATCTCCAATCATTTTCATTCCTTTACAAGATTGTTTAAGAATGATTTCATCCCAGGTGCTTTCCTCTCAAAGAAAATCAATGTCAATTAACAGAAGCCAAAGTCTTGAAATTTTTTAATGAAAAAATAAAAAAAATACGCATGAGCTGGCAAAGATTATTTTTGTTTTGACTGATACCTGAGAATTCAGCCTATTCAACTCGGATTGAGAAGTTTGAATAATTTGCTGTAGAGTCTCTTTCTCTTGATTAAGTCTTTCTCGGTCTGATCGTTCCTTTTTGAAGTCTTCTTCATATATTTGCACCTAGGAAATATTGATTTGCTGTTACTGTGAGCATCCTTTTCTCTTAAGCGATTTAAATGATTTCAGAAGAGTTATTATCTGGGTTTGTCCAATCTGAGTAAATCCTATCCTCTTAATGAATAGTTTTTCATGATGAGACTCTATTCCAATGAATATGGCCATAACTTTATCTCTCGCTTTGTTTAGAATGGTAGTTATCAACTTTCCTCCTTGAGTATGTGTCAGGAATTCAGAAGTAAAGTAACAACATCTGTATTTTGAAAAAACAATTCCCCTCACCCATTATTCTCCCCATTATTCTGCTGCATATTTCCTTATTGTGATGAGTGTCGTCTCCCCCCTCCCCTCCCTCAGTGTTAAGTATCACTATTTTGGAGCAAGTCGTCCATCCCTAACACAAGGCTTTGATGTACAAAGGGTGCTTGAAGTTTGAACAGACAGTTTACTGACAATACACTTAAGTGAAACCACTAAATACTGGCATGCTAGTTTCCAAATATAATAATAAGTTGAACACAAGATAGAAATGAAAGGCTCATGTATGTGGAAAAACAAAACATGATTGTTAAAAGGTACTCACAATTTGCCCCAGTAATTTTGGAGGTACATCATTTAAAAAAAAAAAAAAAACATAGTAATCTTATGGAGTACCTCTCAAGAAATACTCCAAATATTCCAGAAAAGCAATCAAACCAAAAGAAAAACTAATTTAATCATTATTGTTTGTAATTGGCATAGTGTTGACTGATGGCTTGGAGACTAGTATGTGGCATTAGGAAAATAAATGAAGTTTAGGGAGGAAGGAATTCATTCAAGACAATAAGTTAAAGTATAACTTATATGGGAACTTAGTAGCTAGATTTCTGTCTACTAGTATTAATGAGCACCGCACCTTCATCACCAATAATGCAGCACATTTTAACTAGAGGTTTATTAAGGTCAATAATAATAGAGCAGAATATTTATTAAGCAAGAGAGGCTGAAATCAAACATTGTATTTAGATCTAGATGAAGACATACACATTTAATTTTTAAGGCTTTATTCACCAGAAACATTGTAAGGAAACTACACCCAGCTAAGCTGACATTTTGTTTTGGTTTTGGTTTTGGTTTTAGTTAAGGGCTGAGGCTCAATTCCAGACATAGTCAAACTAATGCTCTGTAAACAATTACCAGAGGCATTTGAAATGGGAGAAGCTCATCTGATCAGAACTGAACCCTCTTTATCAAATACAATATGATAGCGATGTCATCACGTTAATCAGGTGGCCAAGATTCTAAATCAGTTTCTTTGTGAATTTAACTCCTTTAGTGTATCACGTGACACTTGGTAATATAGTGATTGTGGCTGAGCAAATAGAAGTGTGCACAGTTAAAATATGTATACATAAAGTTAGCAAAAGAGCCACAGAAAAACTAAGAAGATGGATTCTAGACCTCTTGGGGATAATGAAAAAAAGGATACCTGCCATCGTCTGCATCCAATATGAGCTAAACCCTTGCTGTAAACTCTATGCATGTGTAAGAGTGACTCACTTGCATGTGGGATACATTATGTGAGAGCATCAAAGATGATTCAAGTGTCCGAACATAAGAAGTAATTTTTTTCAGAGGAATCCTGGCTAGTGCCAACGGTACTTTAGGGGTTGAGAATTTGGCAGAGCTTTAACACTCTGAATACTACCCTTATTCTCTTCATCGGCTTATTTTAAACTGTGTATTTGATCCTGAATGTAATGAGGGAGGTTATTCAAATGGGGTTGACATAAGAAAAAATGCAACCTTAACATCAAGAGCTCTGAATTTTTTAGATTTACAGATAGGTTACTTCCTATGAAATAATAACAGCAAACAACAACAACAATAATAAAATTGCTTAATTCTTTGGTGTATTACATCAAGAATCCTTGTAAATGGCCTTGCTCAGAGCAAAACAGTCTACAAATCAGTTCCAGGGACATACTTCCCAGCTCTTTGTTCCATAATATCCTCTCCCCCATTGCTAATATATTACTGCCAATGTGTGCTTCAGAGATTAGAATTCCTAATACATATCCTATATTTATTGACATCGCCATGAACTGTTCCAGCTCTTTACCTTCATTAGTTTATTTAACCTTCTACAAGAAAAGAGATGGGATGTGCATGGGTGGCCACTTAGCTAAGCCAGCTCCAGCTGGCTGAACTAAATTTAGACCCAGATAGGTTAGGCAGTGCTATGTGCCCATAGCCCTATGTTGCCGATACATATAGAAGCTTAGAGTAAGCCTCGTTTACTCTTCTCTCCACTTGGTGACATGGAGTGAGGTTGGGCGAGTGGGGAGGAGGAAGACGAAGTGAATCAGTACACTGCTAGGTGATGCCATCCATATGCTGTGGTATATGAGCAGATCTGGCTCTTCAGAGATTACATTCAGTGCAGAATATTCCCTTTAAAACTAATCCCATCATTCAAAGGCATGGAAAGCAGCGGCTACAGAATAACAGTGTGGTTGCTATCATTTGCTGAGAAGGTCCAGGGTTTGGGTTAATAGTGTTTTCAAAATAAATCATGTCTACAAAAATTTCTCTAGACTGGTGCTAATTAAATCTAACCAAAAAGGTTAATTAGGAAGTCCTTCTTTTAACCATATGATCTTGGACAAGCCATTTAACCCATTTGAAATTTAATTCCCTCTTTTATAAAGTGAAAGTTGGGCTAGCTGATGTACATTCTCTTATCAAGCTTCAAAATTAATTCTAATGAAAATAAATGCAAAAACTTTGGACACATTTTGAATAGAAAGACTTCCAAAACTGTCCAAAGGAGCACGAACAATGGTCCTTGTGTTCTCCACATGATAATGCCACTTTCAACTTCTCACCTGCTGTTTGAGAACTTCCATTTCTGTTCTTATCTCCTCATGTCTGCACTCCAGTTCTGACTTTCCCAAACATTCCTCAGGAAATGAAGAACACTCGATTTTCAAGGCATCTTGAAGAGCCTATGTTATAAGATAAGCAAACCACTGAATTAAGAGTTACCACATCTTATGAATTCTTCTAGCACTGTTGGAATTATCTCAAATGCCTCCCCCCAAGATAGAACTGGATGCCACTTTTATGGCTGAGTAACTTTTATTCCTTCTCATTTTCTTTTTTTTTAATTTTTTAAAAAATTTATTTCTGAGAGAGAGAGACAGACAGCGTGAGCAGGGAAGAGTCAGAGAGAATCTGAAACAGGCTCCAGGCTCTGAGCTAGCTGTCAGCACAGAGCCTGATACGGGGCCCTAACCCACAAACTGTGAGATCATGACCTGAGCTGAAGTCAGACGCTTAACCTACTGGGCTACCCAGGTGCCCCACTTTCTTCTCATTTTCTAGCATACAATTTTTTTTTTCAGAATCTGTCTTTTCTCCATGATGATGCTTATGTTATTTCACTGTCATTGTTATTTAGGAGGAATTTTGATACTGATGTCAGGGATGTCCCCCTCCACAAAGCCAACCACAAAAAGAAAACATATCAATAGCCCTTCTCAGATTTTCTGCTTCAGTCAAACACTATCAATAATGCTCAAACGTTAGAGCATCGGAATCATCTGCAGAGGTAGCAAACATGCCCATCCTTGGGCACTATCCCCAGAGACCCTGAATTAGTTGATCTAAGGAGAGGGTCTGAGAATATGCATTTCTCAGAAGCTGATGTTGCTGGCCTCAGATGACATTTTGAGTGATATTGTGCTCTACAGCCCTGCCCCCAATAGGAGAGAAGGAAACCCACAGAAATGTGAACCCATGCAGATCACTATTCTTTAGATTTATTGTACTGTCCTCCTCAGTACATAACGCCCTGACTTAGCCATCGTCATATTTATTCTCTAATAAAACATTCAGTAACTCACTACAGGGTGCAGAGAAGCTCTGCTTTCTTGACATCCAGTACAACTTAGTGGCTTCACCATGGGGTGAGGAGGTGAAGGAAACAAGAGTCTCTTCGATTTACCAACAAGATAACCATCATTATTCACTAGACTATAATACCTTACATATCCTATATTTTGTCAGATCACATAGAATACATTCTTTCTATCCTGAAGACCCTGGTTCATGATCGAGTTCAATGAAACAGCCACCAAAATTAAGACACAACACACCTCATCCTGGTGTGGTCTCAGAGCCCACATACAATATGACTGCTTGCTCATTATCAAAAGAGTCGTTTATGCAAATAGAAAAGTTTCGCTTTCAGAACTCCAAGACTTCACTTCCTCTGAATTTCTTTAGTAGCTTCAATGATGTTCATTTGATGATACTATTCATAACTTTCTTTCCCACATTACTCTATGATATGATCATAAAAGTAGGAAAAGCAAAGCAAAGTTATGGTGTTAAATATTGTAGGCAGGCTAGGAATTTCCTAATAGAATGTGTTTATAATCTATGGATACTGTCTAGTCTAATGTAAATATCATTTTTCAGGAAGTTGTAAAAGAAACAAGAACTTTTTTCTTCCTCCAAGAAGAATTTAAAGAAACAACAAAAGCTGTTTCATAATTTATGTTTTGTTAGAATTTGTTGCTAAGCTACATAGTTTTAGGAAGTAGTATATTAGTTATAATTTTTAAAAGTGGAGAAAATCTAGGATGGGGTGAGCCAAATGAGTTAAAGACAATCAAATATCCCAATTTCATATTCTACACCTATGAACAGACTATTTTTGTGGGTCTTGTTATATTTGAATTTCCTGATCTACCTTTCATGCTATTCAGGCTTCTAGAAAATCTTCAAATGAGTCATAACTGAAAGGTGAGTTTAATAGACATTTATTCCACCTTGGGTTTTTTTTAATTTCCTTGAACAAATACCTGTAATTTATTCTAGAGTAGTAATTTACTGTCAGCACAGGCATACTAAACAGATCTACCCATCTCAGAATGGTGAGATGTTGGACAAATCAATTTTGCCCATGGGTGGCATTGGCTGACTAGCCTCAGGTAATTTCTCTCACTCTGGTTAAACATCTGGCATCTTTTCAAGAACTCGAAAACAATGCCCTTGGGTATTTCCTTCAAAGCAAATAAGCTGAATTGAGTACACAGAGTTGTGTGAACTTCTGAAAACCATATGTTAATTACTGAGCTGACATGCTACAAATTTCTGCTGCATGAATGGGTCAACAAACCGTCTGCTAGTGCAAGTAGGGTGGGCCCTGAATCCCAGCTGTGACGGATGGTGTGCACAATCAACTACTCAAATCAACATTCTGATAACTTCTATTTATTCCAGTGGTAAGAGAAGAGAAAAAGAAATCTACAGTGTATGTATATATGAATAATAATTTCTTATATTTCCTTAGATATTAATACATTCACTAAATGAGAAAAAAACTTTTCATAGCTCATCACTTTAGATCTATGCTTTTTAAATGATATTTTAAGGCATAGATGTAGTGGAAGTACATCTGGGTTGAAGTATCCTTTTATTATATTTTTTTAATACTCATAAGTAATGTGTTATGCCTGCTAAGGCATGAATCTTGGGGCCAGAATTGGCTATTGAACATATTATATACTAGCTAAATTATTTAATTAATTCATCCATTCAATAAATATTTAAGAATTTACTGTGAGCAAGGCCCTATTGTTGGCATCCAGAATACAGCAATGAAAAAATTAGAAAAATTTAGGCTACACTGTTGTAGTTGTGAGTCCATTCCTCCAAATAAATGCATATTAAAATTATATTTTCTAACTGAATTCTTACAAAGATGAATATATTTAATATTAATATGTAAATTTTTTTTGACCTAAAGGTCCTTTTTTTCCCCAGATTTTGGAAGAAATTAAACAATTTAATAGACCACTAAAAGTATTATGAGCCCTCAATACTGTGCCTACTATGCCAAATAGAGAAGTCAGTTGTGCATTCCCACCCTCATGGAGCTTACAATCAAGATTGGGAGACAGGAAACAAATATGGTAGTTAATATGAGACATTAAATATATGTTAGATAGCAATAAATTCCAAAGAAACATTAAAATAAGAATTATCAGAAATGGAATATATAATTTTAATTAGGGCAGCCAGAAAAATCCTCTTCAAGAAGGTGACATTTGTATAAAGGCCTGAATTTTACTCAAATTAATGTCTCTCATTTTCTCAATTTTATTATAATCACAAGAGTTAAACAACTTCTACTAACTTTGAAAACATTGTGTTGACTATAAATACAGATACACAAAAATGAAGGGTACACACAAACAGGAGCAAAAAAACAGAGTTCATGGCTGTTCTAATTTCTATAGGGAGTATATTCTTGTGCCAACATTTACAGAAATGAATTAGAGAGCAGAAGAAAACTTATCAAATAATATATCACAAGTGGGAAAGATTTCAAACATAATCAACGTTAGTTCTTCTAATTCATCTGTGGAGGATTTCCAACAGGATAAAAGAGGAAATTTATTTGCTCTAAATTTGTATCTCTGAACACTGTTTTCCTCTGTTAAAGCATAGAGAAGTGCGTTGCCTATGAAGTTAGTCTCCACTTTTCCATTTTCTCCTGACCAGTAACTTGCCCCACAAACAGATCAAATATAGCATCACATTTGTAAAGCATTCTGTCAATTATACAGGCACATACTCAACCCTGTGGGGATCTTTAAATGATCCTCTGAACCCTAGTTAACAAAAAGATACACAGTCCAAAATCCACAGGCATTGAGCACTTTTTCAAGGCCAATCATCTACTCTTGTTTTAGAAGGCAATTTCTGTTACTTTGGTCAAGAAATATCTAACTTGAGGGATTACTATCTCAACTCAAACATGTACTACAAGTACTCCTATGGTCCACATCTGATGTGGCCCTTTGAAAAATCAGAGCGAAGGATTTAATTGTTAACTTGAATAGGTGAGCAATCCCTTTCCCAGGAAAATTAAGCTCTCCATCCATAAAACACTCTCTCTCTCTCTCTCTCTCTCTCTCTCTCTCTCACACACACACACACACACACACACACACACACACAAATGCACAAATTCTCTAGAGCCATCCTTTGGCAGCACTCCACAGGTAGCCCCTTTGAACAGTTTAGTTGAAGCCAAGGCACTTAACCACTGTGTCTTTTTAGCACACCTACCCCCCCACCCCGTCCAGGGGACCCCACACTCTAATTAAAACTGAGGTTTAGGCTTATTCTCTGGAAGACCACCATCTCAGCCGTGGGGCTGGCATTTAGCATGGTTCCATATACTCTGCATCATACCCAGCTCCACAATGATGATTTTAAAGAGCAGCCTGTTTCCTCAGGAAACTTTTGCGGTTGACCAAGAGGTATGCTATTGTTCACAAACACCCACTTGCTTTACGTGGTTCTTTGAACGAAAAAAAAGGTCTGTCTTCTGAAGTTACTCCTCATTTCTCTTTCTCATGATGATTCTTTGCAGGGACATGTATTCCTGAAAGCCTCCTCAGCCAAGAAAGACTGAACGATGAGTTACGAGTGACTTATAAAATTACAGAGAAGGTCCAGTGCAGGCTCCCAAGAACAGGAGTTGTACTGCTGCACAGATTTTGTGGTGACTCTCAGTTAAGAACATACTCTTTCTACAGGGACCTCTCCTTCCCACTGCCCAGCTTGATCTGGCCTAGTACCTTATTGAGGCGCTTTATTTCACATTCATAATGTTCCTTCTTCTTGCTCACAAGAGCATGTTTTTCCTTCAAAAGCTTATTTTCTTTCTTCAATTCATGTAATTCTTCACTTAGGCTCTCCTTTTCCTTCTGAAGTAAATAGCAAGAAAACAAAACCGAAATCAATAAAATTCAGATGAGATAATATTGTAGGAATACTTCTGAAATACAATAAAAACAGGACCTTTTAGATTTTCATTTAACGTTCCATTAAAAAAATTGTTTTTAATTTATTTTTGAGAGAGACAGATCATGAGAGGGGGAGGGACAGAGAGGGGGGAGGGACAGAGACAGAGGGGGACCTAGAATCAGAAGGCTCTGAGCTGTCAGCACAGAGCCCAATGCAGGGCTCGAACCCACAAACCATGAGATCATGACCTGAGCTGAAGTCAGATGCTTAAAGGACTGAGCCACCCAGGCACCTCTTGACATTCCATTTAAGCAATATTCTCTGGGTGGAGGACAGGGTTCAGATAGAAAAAAAATTTTTTTCTTTAATCCTTAGTGCTACTAAGTTTCATGACCCCAGAAAAAGCTCAAAATCCCCAGTCCTCACGTTCAAGGGTCAAATGGGTTCACAGAATAAGCAAGGTCCCATGTACTGTTCAGAGCGATGGGTAAGTGACTTAGTAAAAGTAATTTAAATTTTAAAAAGAAAAAATAGTAGATTGCAACAAAAAATATGAAATATCTCAAAGACCAATCCTGCCTGCATCATTCTGAACTGAAGAGAGGGAAAAGAGGATAAAACTTCAGGCAAATAAGACCCTTCCCTACAGATAATTATTCAGAGAACTGTATTGTTGTGATTGTTGCTTTTAAAAGGGAGAGATCAAAAAGTCCAAGTGCCATCACTCCTCCATGTTTCAGATTACCTTCAAGAAGTCCTCTGTTTTAAATTACTGAAGCAAAGTTAGTTGCCTTGACACTAAGGTGCTCTAGATTCAGACAAAATCTATCTTCTAAATCTTAATTTTATATTTTAGATAATAAAATTTTTGTGGAGTGAATTGAATTTTTTTTTAAGTTTTATTGATTTTTAAAAAGCAAGAGAGAAAGAACTTAGGTGTACAAGTGGGAGAGGGGCGAAGAGAGAGAGAATCCCAAGCAGGCTCCTTGTACTGTCAGCGCAGAGCATGATGTGGGGTTCAATCCCACCAAACTTGACACCATCACCTGAGATGAAGTCAAGAGTCAGATGTTTAATGACTGAGCCACCCAGGCACCCCTGGAATGAACTCAATTCTTAATGGCATTTAAATTTTAACTTAGTAAAACAAATAGTCCAGAATTTAGGTAAATCAAGATGAGAAAATAGCTAATATACATGTTAGAGTATGTTGTTTTAGTAATTAATATTTCCCAAAACAATAATTAAGATATCTATGTGGGGTGCCTGGGTGGCTCAGTTGGTTAAGCATCCAACTTCAGCTTAGGTCATGATCTCACCATTCCTGAGTTCAAGCCCCATGTTGGGTTCTGTGCTGATAGCTCAGAGCCTGGAGCCTGCTTCAGATTTTGTCTGCCTCTCTCTCTGCCCCTCCCTCCTCACTCATGATCTCTTCTTCTATCTCTCTCTCGCTCTCAAAAATAAGTGTTAAAAACTTTTTTCTTAAAAAGATATCCATGTGAGGTGATTCTTTTTTTTAAGTGAAAATATTCTTATTTGCTTTCACTTAAATAGAATGGGCTTATATACGCTTGGAAAATGAACCAATCATTTTCTAATTTGGCATAATTTAAAAATGACTTCAAATAGAAAATGGTTCCAACTGCATGAGGGAATAATTGCCATGATTCCCAGTCAGGAAAAGGAAAGGACTACAATAGGGCCAGAAGGGAGTTGCTAAACCTTGGTTGTTTTCCTCTGACTCACTGGGACAGAGATAGCCTTATCAAGATAAGAAAACCTACACCAATGGCTGTCTGCACTGATTTCAGCCATTGCCTTAAGATTGGCGCACGTGTTAAAATGCAGCCAAGGCTTCTTATCTGTCACTTCACCTGAGACTATTTATAGTTCTTGTTTTTTTCTTAACATACATAAAAAAATGATCGGCCATTAGAGCTTAAGATTTTCCTCCCATTTTCTACATTATGCATAAGTCTCATAACTAAGTAAACCTGAGAGTATTTTTGAAGCCTGTCTGTCATCTTAATGGCCACCATCTTGTTCTCAGGGGGGATTAACGGAGATTCGGAGATTTTGAATCTGGAGGCTGGGTTCAAGTTCCATTTTCTCAGGGTTGGTAAGGTTAGCAAGTCTTATAACCTCATCACATCTCAGCTTTAAAATGGCAAAAATAGGGGCACCTGGGTGGTTCAGTCGGTTAAGCATGGGATTCTTGATCTTGGCTCAGGTCATGATCTCCTGATTCCTAGGACTGAGCCCCAGATCAGGCTCTGCGTAGACAGTGTGGAGTCGGCTTGGTATTTTCTCTCTTTCTCTCTCTCTCTCCCCCACTCACGCTGTCTCTCTTAAAATAAATAAACTAAAAAAAAATGGCATAAATACTATTTCCCTCACAGATGGGCTGAGAATTTTAAATGAGATCATGAAGGTGAGACAGTTTTTTAAATGTTTTATTTTTAGGATTACAAACGCAATACCTATTTGTAAAACGCTGTAAGCTCAAAAGCAGCTGTACAAACACAAGGTATTGTCCCATTATTATTAACACTCATAATAAAAATTATATCTATAAGTAAAAGCGAAAGGGTAAAATTAAACTTCTCCTAGGCTGAAATGCTCTAGGAAGATGGCACCAAATCTATGGATCAGCTCTCCCTACTCCCTACTCCAGCTCCCTCTCCCTACTCTGTCTCCAGGGTAGAGCCAGGCACGCAAAGGCCTGCCCATTTGGACGACAAAAGAGGAAGCAAAGCCAGCAGGACGTCTCCCTCCTGATCGCAGAGAATTAGCCCTTCTTTGCGACCCCCAGGACTTGGACTTGCGTAACCCATCCTCCTCGGCGCACTTCAGTCCCC
>NW_027527963.1:1787501-1835786 GCF_008692635.1 Crocuta crocuta
GCAGCAGCTGGCGGGTCTGGTCGTGAAGCCGGTCGCTCTCTCTCTGACTCTGAAGCCGCTCTTTCTCCTGCGAGCTGAGGAATCTTTCTGCGGCGTCCAGTTTCATTTTCAGCTCTGCGACCTGAGGAAGTCGTATACACAATGTGGCAGACACTGCTTCTGAAATTCACACCCCCTCCCGCCGCCGGATTTATTCCCCCACCCCGCGCCCTCAGGGACAGACACGCCCCCACTCCTGGGCGGCCCCGAAGGAGAGGTTCTGTCTCCCACCAGCCTTAGCAAAGGTCAGAACCTGTGCACTTGAGAAAGAGCTTCCACTACCGGAAAAAGTAAACACCGAAACAGCCTTCAGCCCCTTCCCTCCTTTCTCCAAACCACACCACTTCCGAGAGAATGAAGATTTATATTTTAGACGGGGACGCTTCTGGGCCTGTCATTCTATTCCTAACTCTCAAAATGTGACTTTCCTGACCTGAAATGGGCATCCAGGGATTAGGGGGTAAGTGAATATGCCTGGGCCAGAGAAAAACAGACATGGCATTTACTTTCTCAATAATTTGCAATGCTTGACCCCCTACGAAATGCCAAGCTAGTCCTCAGAGCGATGACGATACAGTAAGAGAGGCCTTAGAAAAGGGTGCCTCATCAAAAATGGGAATTATGCCCATTGTTAACTCAGGGTCTTCACACACCTGCAAGCCGTTCTTCCTGAGCAGCTTCCACATTTTCTTTGGGACCAGGTACTTTAAAATTTGGAGACCCAAAAGCTGCCCCAGACTGAATATAACAGGCCTGGTGTATTGGGAACATTATCCTGCACTTACTAAAATCAATACTTCAGTGTATCAAAATGGGGAAGAAGAGAGCAACACTGCTCTATTACTCACTTGTGGTCAAGTTTCTTAATTCTGAATTATTTAGGGGAATTTACTTTCTCCTTTTTTTTAAAGTAAAATAATTTAAATTACAAATTGACTTTACCTATTAAAAGATATTCTCTCCAAAAAGTTCTTTCTCATCAAAGCAAAAGATTCTTGACAGAGAACATACTTTAGGGGGAGGAGGGAATACCCCACTCTCCCTCAGGCTTTCACTGTTACCATTGTTTACTTCTTTATCTGTGGAAATAGCTGATGGTATCTAATTAAAGAATTAGAGAAATAGCCTTATATAAAACAGTATGAACTTTAAGCCATCTCTTACCTCACATATAACCTTGTGTATTTATGACTGCGAGTAACAAATCCAAAACAGGATAATCCGTGAGCTATGATGAATGTGCCTAAGAGCTCTAGAGACATCTCTAATGTCTAGAAGCTATTTTTAGTACCTTTTTTTTTTACCATGCTCAAGATAATTTGCTGATATCCTTCATTAATCTTCAGTATCAAGAGACCAATAATGCACTCAGCACCTTCCCCCTACCCCATCATTTTTCAGCAGTTGGCTAGCCACATGAATCCTTCAGCTGAAATCAGTGAGAATCTTCACAGACTTGGTCCTCCAGCTTACTGATCTAAAGCAAATACTAAACAGAGAGGTGTTTACCTTTCGTTCATATAAGTCTTTCATACTTCTAAATTGCTGATCCCATTGCTGGTTAACTTCCAGGAGCTGAAATTATTAAAATTTGGTAAATCAATATGGATTTCTGCCCACTTAGAAATTGGGCCAAAATGAAATCATTTTGGGGGGGCTAGTAAGATTTGGCAAGCCATGGTTGAACACAGTATTCCTTCCACCAAGTTCTTATAGGGCTGGGATAATTGAATTGAGCACACTTTCCTTATTTTCATAACTGGCTCACATATGAAAAACCTTTTAGTCTTAGGTACATCTTGACTCGTCAGATGAACCGTTTATTAGCAACTTTCATTTGTGCTTAGTCATTTGAAATTTTCATCTTTGATTAACCCAATCAATCTGGTAGAACTTTTTGAGTATGAATGGTTTTCTATAAGATTTATTAATATATGAAGGGTCTTTTTTTCAAATCTTTCCATATTTTTCTATGTGCTTACATTGATTATTATAAAGAAACATTTCTTCCAGCTTTTCCACAGCAGGATTTATATTAACAATTTCCAAATCCCAATAACTTATCATCATGTGCTTGTAATATTGTGCTTTTAAAAATCAACACATGATTTGTAATGTGTATGCATGAAGGCATATCACCTTTTTGAAAGTGTAGATTTTCAAGGAATAATAGTTTTATCATAAGAATATTTAGAAATAATTTAGACAGTAATTTAGAAGCATTAAAATTATGTGCTAAATGAAAGGAAGAAAATACACTATGACCTGTGTTTTAGTTTTCTTGTAGGGGAAGTCTGTAACTTCCTACATAAAGAGAAATTCCAACACTTTCAATATGGGACAGAGATCAAGAAGATAGTTACAATGACTAAAAGGAAGCAATATATTCTCCTAATTATAAAACAAAATATCTAATCCAGACAGGCAGTCACTAGGTAAATCTTATGCTGGAAAGAGATATGGGTTTTAGTATAAACTATATTACATTATTATATAAAGATATCTGATCACTTGGCATTGGTAACATTATCCTGCTATAGTTCAATAATTTTCCAGAGGGATATAATAATTTTATGCAATATCAAAGAGGAGTAGAAGGTACCATACAGAAGAACATGAAGGATATAACATATATAATGGTTTAGGAAAGGAAATTAAAAATTGACAACATTCATGTGCTAAAATTGTTACACTTTTCACTTCTTCGTCTTCAAGAAGAATAAATAGGTTCTAACATTCATTAAACTCAGAAAAACAGAATTCATAATAATATCCATCACATTCCTAATGGCATTTTATAAACAAAAAAAATTTTTAATAATACTTAACGCCTATGTGGTTGGATACTCAGTTCATGAAGTCATAGCACCTAAGTCAATTACACTTAAAGGCTTTCACAGTTTGAGTTTCCAGGTATGTCAAGTTGCAAGGCATAAGGCACATGTGATAAGCTCACATAGTCCATGGAAAAAACATCTAAGTTTTGAGAAAAATTAAGATTATGATTATTGGATTTATGACTTTGTCACTTTTCATTCATTTACACAAACACTGAGAGTCTGGGTAAAAGAAATGTAGGTGAATAAGAAAAAAGCACTTGCTCTCAAAATAATGCAGTCCAAAATCCTAGAGATAAATAGTGTGACCCAGTGACAAAAATAACTCTATTTTATTCTCAGCATTAACTCATGATACATGTTGTTTCAACTAATGTTTGTAAATTACCTCTTTTCTCTGTTTTTCCAAGCACCTTATCTTTTGTTCAAGAGAACTTGTCAAGTTCTTTCTGCTTGATGATTGATCGTGCTTAAAAAAAAAAAAAAGAAAGAAAGAAAGGGAAAGAGTGAAATAAAATAGTCTATAAAATAAGCAGGAGAAATATTGTCCTTCACAAACCCCATGCATTTGGCCAACTGTCCTATTGTGATTTGTAAAAATATCTTATTCTAGGGGTAACAATCCTCACACCATTATTCCGTCATAGAGACCTGTTGATGGAGAAGCATTGTATTGTATTTCAGATTCCTTTATATGAATTAATTAACAAAATTTATACATTAGGCAAATGAGAAATTAGGATTTTATGAATTTGGATTTCAATCATTTGCCCCAAAAATGGAAATTCAAAGTATAATGCTTATAGAAATCAAGTAAATTTCATGGATACATTTAGCATATTTACATAGTAGTAAGCATTTCTAAAAAGTCATTTCTGTAGACATGTCCATATCTGAAGAGTGGCCCTAGCAAAAGCCAGAGGAATAACAGAATCATTAAGAAAAACAGACCAATACATAAAACTAAAAGGCAGCAAATCCATTCTAAGACTATAATGAATTAGCTACCTCAGTGTCCTTCATACAGTTATATTATAGAGAGGTTATAGATTACCTGGTATTGTGCAATTTTAACCAGCCCTTTGAATAAAGCCAGCAAGTTATAAGTTTAGATAAATAATAAATTATTGGCACAATGAAAAAGTTAACCACCTTTCTTTTCATGCCCCCCTCCCCTCCCCCCAGTGTTGGAGGTATTTATTTAAAGAAAGCACAAAAGCTCTGGAAACTGTAGGCTATCTGTCTAAATGGACCACCAACAAAGCTCACTTAAGTGCTGTTTTCTCTATAGTAACTCAATAGTCTTGTTACCATCTCATCTCTGAATCATATAAACAGTACAACAAATCTGGTGGTGAGGGGAGTCCTAAATCTGCTGCTTAGTTTCAAGCTCAATAGTTATGGAGATTAATTAGATATTCATGAACAATTAAATACTTTCAAAACATGTTGGCTTTTGCCAAAAGCATTTACAGGAAATGTTTTTGTACAATCATCATGGGACTTCAAGGACTTTTTTCATCAGAAATGATTTATAAAGCTATTTTTCTATCTTTTCTTTACTTGCCTATGTCTCACTCAATTTTTTAGGGCTGGATATTATTTTACATCTTGATAGAAGCTGTCCTTAGTTTTTTTTAGCTTCTTCCTAGACCCATGTACAGTTAAGACTTCATTTTATTTTATTTTTTAATGTTTATTTATTTTTGAGACAGAGTAGAGACAGAGCATGAGTCGGGGAGGGGCAGAAATAGAGGGAGACAGAATCCAAAGCAGGCTTCAGGCTCTGAGCTATCTGCACAGAGCCTGACATGGGGTTCAAATGAGCTGTGAGATCATGACCTGAGCTGAAGTCAGACACTCAACTGACTGAGCCACCCCCAAGACCTCTTTTTAAAAGAGATATTCTTCTGTGGGTCTATAAATTCAGAATTAATTTATTTGCTTCTGACCTCAAATAACTGGTTTAAGCTGAGTTCTCGAAGTAACATCAAAATCCAGATGACAAATATGTTGGGTCTTAAAATTGGGCTTTCCTTTTTAGGAAGGCTAGCCTCATTCTGGATCAGAACAGACTGAATATTAGGTACCTTTGATCTGGAAAATGCTGTAAGCCAACTGTATCTTGTGTGACCTGACCTCAGCATCGCAGAGGTACAGTGAGACCAGATTCCAGATCAGTGGTTCTTAGAACAAGAACATGTAAAAGTTACTGTGGAAGCTTGCTAAACATAGGGAGGGGCCCACGGACACTGAAATATAAGTTCTGAAGAGAGAGTCATAGCACCTCCATTTTCTTCTTAATAGACTTTATTTTTTAGAGCAGTTTTAGGTTCACTGGAAAATCTAGTGGAAGGTACAGAGTTTTCCCATATGCCTGCTACCCCCACACCTGCACCTTTATCAACATCTCCCACCAGAGTGTTACATTCATTAAAATTGATGAACAGTTATTGACACACCACCCAAATCCATAGTTTACTTTAGGGTTCATTCTTAGTGTGGTACATTCTAGGAGTTTGAACAAATGTTTAAGGACATGATAGTATCATACAGAATAGTTTCACTGCCCTAAAAATCCTCTGTGTTCAGCTTATTTATCCCACTTCTTTTTTAAATAAATTTCACAGGTTATAGTGATTCACACGAAAGTTCAAGGTTCTCCTATTTCAGACCATGCTTGGGAACACAGATTTGGGGTCCTTAAAAAGTCCCCTCGCTATTTGTGATGTAGACAAAAAAAATCTGTGTCCAGCAAACATTTGTATGACCGAGCCTTCTGGGAATCCAGATTTTTTTTTTTTTTTTGGCCATATATAACTTTCTCTGGAAAGAAATAGTAAAACATTTGGACTTTGATTTTTTATTTATGAATAAGAGTTACTGAAAAGCTAGATACTAAATCTGCAAGTGAGAGAGAGAAAGCACAGTAATAAGAACTGCTAATAAGTCATAAATGTATCCCAGGAGTTTCTCTGGAGATTAATCAACAATTTTACCGAGTTTCATATGTCTCAGGTATGTATTAAAATAGAGTAAAGTCAATCAAACACAAAATTTGGGGAGAATTTTTCATTTACATTTGCTTTGCTTTTCAGTTGCTAATGAAGATATCTGATGTTTCCATAAATACAAAGATTTTTAGTCATTGGTTCTACTAAGAGCTCCACTTACAGGACAATTATTCCTTATATAGTGCAATCTGTGTTTAAAATGTGTGGGCATTTCTTTCTCATTTACCATAACACCGGGACCAACTTCTAAGATACTCAATTCTGACACCACAAAATTAAGTATCTAAAGAACAAAAGAGTTCCCTTAATTTGCTATCATACCTTGGTTATCTCTCAATAAAACTTTTAGAAAGAACACTCATTCATTCATTCATTCAGTTGGGTAAGTATCTGTCGCAGTAACCAGTAACCAAACAAAAACTATGGTATTCATTGTACATACATAAATATTTTACTATGGATTCTCTTTCTATAATACGTTCTACTTCCAACTATACCAATTTTTTTTTTTACATTTTACATTGAACCAGATTTCTCTAAATCAAGAGCAAATTATGGAGCCCACAGAACTGGTGAGTTACAAGGACTTTGGACAGGATTTAATCTCACTTTGTGAAAGAAGAAATGGAGGTCAGAGGGATTAGAGGAAATGCAGTAGTTACCCAGATACTTTTTCCTCCTTAAATAACATTGATTAAAACAGAGCAGAGGGGTGCCTGGATGGCTCAGTCCATTGAGCATCCAACTTCAGCTTAGGTCATGATCCTGCTGTTAGTGAGTTTGAGCCCCTAGTCTGTGCTGACAGCTCAGAGCCTGGAGCTTGCTTCAGATTCTATTTCTCCATCTCTCTCTCTATCCCTCCCCATCTTGTGCTCTCTCTCTTTCTCTCTCTTAAAAATAAATAAACATTAAAAAATTTTTTAAAAATACAGAGCAGATATTATCTAAAGAAAGCACACTAGCCATTTCTACTCTTATTCATCATTGCATAATTAACCATAAGAAATCAATTGATACTAGATACGGTCAATTCTTCCCCTAGAAATGCATTCTTACCTCTTCATGCTCGGTAGAACTTTCTGCAGCACTCATTCTAGTTGTGCCTTGTACACAATGTGCCATGGAAGCTGTTTTTCCTGGAGTCTTGGAAGACAGAAAGAAAATGTCTCTTGCAGTATCTTTTAAAGCGAAACCAAATACACAAAATTTTTAAAAGACCACACTGTTAACTCATGGTAGAAAATAACAACAATTGTTTTTCGTTAAAAATGAACAGAAGTGACTCTGTACATGAATTACACAGAATAAGTTTATAAGCACAGTATCTGTGACTTTAACTTTTCTTCTCTTCCAAATAGGGATTTCCCAGGATGTCTCAAGTAGGCAGGCTGTGACTAAGAGAGGGGCCATTAGCCTTGCTATGGTATGTAAATTGTCATTCTTCCCTTTACTGGCAGTTTCTCCCACTGGAGGAGGAAGTTACCACAGAAAGCCTGGGCAAACCAAGTCTTTCCTCAGTAGCCAAACTGCCATAACTTCATTGTATTTCCCAGAGAATTAGGTAACTGTTGACTTTTTGACAACTCGATTACTTGCTTCCCTGAAGGCAAGATTTTCTGGCAGTGCCTTCTAACTGTGAGCTTAGCTGTGTGGAACTTAATGAGTCATATGTAATTCAGTACATGCTACTAATTCCTATGGAACTAAAGGAGAAAATTCAGTATAACAAAAATGGGCATTGTTTGGAAAGCTAATCTTTCACATTGGCAGAAAGTTTAAACTTGCTTCTCAAGTTTAAGGCTGTCTTGACCGTAGGTTAAGTCCAGATTTCTCCATGATCCATTTGCAGTTCAATCCTTTTTATTTTGTACTAATATTTTAATGTTAATGAGTTGACTCATCATTTTATAGGGCACTGAGGTAATGGAATACTGGGTAATGCAGTGAGGTAATGGAATACTGGGTAATTGCAGCTACGTAAATGGGTCATGGTAGAGCAGAAGACCTCATTCCAGACTTGGAGGAGAGGGGGCACAAAAGAGCCAGGAATACAGAAAGAAAAGAATGTGTTGCTGAAGGAAGTAAAGAAAGAATTTATAGTCAATCACTTAATTTACACTTTTCTTTACACCTTCCTATGAGATAGTCACTTGTGTGAGAGATAAATCCTACAATTCCTGAGATTCAAACTCTTTAAGAGAGAACCGTGGGTGTCTAAGATTTGGATGTTGTCTTTTTTTTCCTACTTCATATCTAGCACTACTTTCCAACTCTCCTTGTGCCCCAGCCATCCTGAATCCCCTTCATTTCCTGAAATAGGCCATGTACCTACCACCTGCTGCTTTCTCTGGCTGGAACATCCCCCTGTCTGGGCCGCCTCCAACCAGTTGACCTGGGAAATCTGCCTAATGCTTCTTTTACCCCCTAACCTTATTTGACCTCCTTTTACCAACCAAGCAGAGCCTTTACTTAGCATTTACATAGTTTATTTATATGTTTCCATATTCACCTCTGTATCTACACACAGCACGTATTCATACATTCTGCTGAATGAATAAATTGATGAATATCTACATGCCACATTTACAGACTTTTTGCCGTGTATATATGTGTACATGGTTTTGTTTTCTGCTAGTTTCTTGGTCTGGTTTGGGGATACATTTGTGAAATGGAGTGATATTTCCTTAAGGCAATATTCAAAAATGCAGGTGGGAATCAAATTGTTCTGGTTTCTAAAAGTAAGAGTTACAACTCACATATGATCTGATTTTAGAGAATATAAGGAGAGATTTCCTGAACACTGACACTTCATTAACACTAAAACCTCCTCATCAAAAAAGAAAAATAAAACTATAACATAAAAATATTTTCTTCCATGGGCACCTGGGTGGCTCACTCAGTTAAGTGTCTGACTTCAGGTTAGATCATGATCTCATGGTCCATGGGTTCTAGCCCCACATTGGGCTCTATGCTGACAGCTCAGAGCCTGGAGCCTGCTTCAGATTCTGTGTCTCCCTCCTTCTGCCCCTCTCTGCTCCCACTCTGTCACTCTCTCTCTCAAAAATAAATAAACATAAAAAAATATTTTCTTCCAATTGCTGTCTCCCACACATAGTTATACATAGACAGAGATAGAGAGAAATAGAGGTAGAGATAAAGAGATAGAGGTGTATAGTTCAAGTTTCCCTTCAGCCGTATCTGTGTATTTGGTAGTAATAACCCAGTGGATGTGGTAACACTGACCTAAAGANATATAGTTCAAGGTTCCCTTCAGCCGTATCTGTGTATTTGGTAGTAATAACCCAGTGGATGTGGTAACACTGACCTAAAGAATTAGTTAGAAAGATCATTTCTTGCCAGAAAGTACCGTCTTTGGTCTTGGTATCTTTTGGGTCTCCTCTGTACAGTATCCTGATGCACACTCAACTGTTGTAGCACAGCATGGTGTGCTGCCTTCTATTGAATGGAAATCCTATACCACTGCATTTTTTCATTATAATTCCTTTATCTCCTGCTATGCAGTTTCACAGCAAGCAGATTATCCATTAGCTTCAGAGAGACATGTGATAATTTATAAATTAAAAATAACTCTTCTGGAGAACCCCAAGTTTGGTTTAAGAAGACAGGAGCTTGCACTAGGCCAGTCTTAGAAATAAACTGGACATTTTCTGTTACATATGCCCTTCTTACCTCACCTCCAGCCCTCTTATATGTGCTATGTACTTAAGAGTATGGCTTTTAAGGGTGCCTGGGTGGCTCAGTTGGTTGAGCATCCAACTCTTGATTTTGGCTCAGGTCATGATCCCACAGTCAGAGGATCAAGCCTTGCATTGAGCTCCATGCTGAGTGTGGAATCTGCTTGAGATTCTCTCCCCCCCCCCCCCCTCAAGCACTTCCCCATTTGTGCTCTATATCTCTCACAGAAAAAAAAGAAAAAAAGAGTCTGGCCTTCTGTCAAGCTCTGTTTTGTGAGAAGTCTTACGGGCTGCAATAAATCTCAGAGAAAAACACATATTCCCAAGGGGATTCTGAAGAGTTCTCATTTCTCAAGTCACTAAAATATTACACAGAGGAAAATAATTAACAAAGAGAGATATGGTGAAGAAAAAGTACCAACGAACTATCAGCCACTGGTTTGTAACTTTCATCTGAGTTGATAATAATTCTCTCAAAACTAGTCTAAGACAGATCATCACAGTTCTATAAATGCTTGGAGGCATTCTTTGTCAGGTAAAATAAACAGGCCCCCACCTTTTTTTTTTTTTCCATCCTTTTAGAATGAAGGTTGAAATCCTCTTTTGCTTCCTGAATCTATCTGCATGAATTTTTTTTTAAATTTTTTTTAATGTTTTATTTATTTCTAGGAGAGAGAGAGACAGCGTGAGCAGGAAAGGATCAGAGAGAGAGGGAGTCACAGACTGAAACAGGCTCCAGGCTCTGAGCTGGCAGTCAGCACAGAGCCCGATGCGGGGCTCAAACCCACGAACCGCGAGATCATGACCTAAGCGAAAGTCGGACGCTTAACCGACTAAGCCACCCAGGCGCCCCTGCATGACTTTTTTTTTTTTTAAGTGAGTGTGCTATCCAGGCAGGACTGAGAGCCTTGGTTGGTGACCAAAAAGGTCTGACTCTCAACTCAGGTCATCTAGATTCATATCTTGACTCTCCCATTCACTACTTGTGACTTTGGACATGATGCTTAAGGCCTTACTAAGGTGCAACTTCCACATTTTTAAATGAGAATAGTAATAGTGTCTTTCTCCTAGGGGCCCAATAGTGGTCTCCTTGCTACTTATGAGAATACATATAAAAACTTAGATACTACTACTAACAATATGATCTTAAGGATGGGGAACATTGATCAAATTATTTAGCAACAAATAATACGAAAAAAGGAATGGACCATCGATCATTTATGTTTCACTTGGCACTGAATGGATGCCAAAGGAAAATAAGCAAAGGTCCCTGCTTCCAATTAAATTAATGTGTATGCACATAACGTATATCTGCTTGCATGTAAGAATTCAGAGGAGAGAGAGCTTTTTCTCAGCCTTAATAGTTATGAAAGAAGTTACACTTCCTGCTGAGCCTTGAAGGTTGGATAGGATTTTGATAGATGTTAAAAGCTGAGGCATATTTCTGTAATGTGAGCAACATAAACAGAATGGAAATAGATAAACTTAAGTATGATGAATTCTAACAAGCCCACTGTAGCCAGAGTAGAGCTCATCTGTTGATTAGTATCAAATTTTGAAACCCTTTAAAATTCACATTAAGAAACTTTGAGATTATTGCATAGGTCAGTGAGAGCCACTGAAGATCCTTGAGAAAAGGAATTTTACATGATCAAAATAGCTTTTTCATAAAAATAAACCTGGATATATGTATGCATCACGTACCAAATGAGTGAGATTGACAACTGCAATACCACTTAGTAGATATTATCAAAAACAATATTTGAAATATTTAAGAGAGTGTGGGTAATCCAAATATTGACAAATCAGTTCATCTAGGGCACTCAGAATAAACAGTAAGATTCCTATATGAATTGCCTACTTGTCATCTGTATCTGGATTTCTCTCTTTCTCTGCTTGCATAAAACCTATTTCCTGATCTTCCCCATAAAACTTGTCTTTCCCAAAGTCAATGGTGATTTTCATGCTCTATATTACAAATCTTGGAATTGATATATTTGCTTCCTCTTTCTCTCACAACCTGTATCCAATTTATCTGAGCATTTTGCAGGCACTTCAGAAGTATACCAGAAAGGAGAGCAGCAGCACATCGGCACGAGACCCAATTTAATGACAGAGTGTCAAGGTGAAATAAACATGCTTTTTAATAACTTTTTGAAAATGGGAACTTTAGTGTTTGTGTCCTGGCTTTATTCATTTGAAAATTTTTAGAGAACATCCAATAGGGGCTGAAATCTGTCTTCATGTCACATCCTACCTCTATGTTTACTAGTTATGTCACCTTGGGCAAGATGCTCAGCATCTTTGGACTGATCAAGCTACCCACATCCCTTATGTGGATTATTGCAATAACCTAACAGCCTCTGTGCTTCACTACTGCTCCCCTCCCCAATCTATTATCAATATAGTAGCTATTGTGAGTCTTTAAGAATGTCATTTCATGTCACTTCTTTGCACGAAACCTTTCAGCGACTTCTCCTCTCACTCAGAGATGAAAGCACACCTCTGTAGAGTGCCCCACAAGACTGAACACTAACCCATGGTTCTCTGACCTCTTTCTCAGTATTCTTCCCTTTGCTCACTCTGTTCTGGCTCCTGTCCACACTGTTGCCCCATGAACTGTCATGAACCCTCCTTGTTCATTCTGCCTAGAACTATCTTTTCCCCAAATATCCATATGGCTCATCCCCTCACCTTCAATAGGTTAAATTCAATTGCTTAAATGTTACCTGTTTCTTGAGTTCTTATCTGACCTCGCAATTTAAAAATTGTTCTCCATCCCAGCAGTTTCTATCTACTTTTCCTGCTGTATTTTTCCATAGTACTATATATAAGATACTATATATTTTTCTTCTTTGTTGCTCTCCACCATTAGAACGTAAACTTCATTGATAACAATTTTGTCTCTTGTGTTCATTCCATATTTCTCAAATTTGAAATAGTGCCAATTATTTTGGTGCCTACTCATGTACACATAATGTTCAGACACACATCAAGGCTCCTCCCTACCCAACACTATATCAAGAATATTCCTGAATCAGCTGTCTTCTTAAGAGATTATAAAAGATCTAAAGATCAGAAATTTCATCTTAGTCTCAAAACTAGTAAATCACCTCTCTTTCAGACCCAAACCTGGGCTTGGACGAAGAGAGTTGGTTGAGAGAGGGATCCCAAATCCTATAACTTCATGGGGATAAATGCTTTTGTCTCTCCAGCCTGCAACACTGAAGCAATTTTTTCATGAAATTTAGAAATGTTGCTTGAAGCCTGTTTCCATTATACACTTTTAGTTTTTAGTGAATATCAGATACATCTTAGGGCAAATTGGCTTTTGCCAACTAGTCTGTAGTCTTTGTAAAATTGCAGACTTTATGCAACTTCCATGTCTGAAGATGTCTCAGCACTGCACAAAGCATTAAACAATCTGAGCCAGTTTGACCATCGGTCCCTTTTTGAAGTCTCCCCTGGCCCTTCAGAGCAGTGTGAATTACTTCCTCCTTTGTGATCCCAGGGTGCTCTGTGACATATAACTTCCAGCATTTACAGTAAAACAGTCAAAAATTTTATGTACCTTTCTTTTCTGTGAGGCTGTAAGCTTCTTGAAGGTAGGGTCAATTTTTATCACTTGAACATTGGGAACTAACATAGTACCTTCAGAGTTCAGAGTAGTGATACTATTCATTTTTATTGAATGAATCGGTTTATGCATGAATTTTCAGCAGGAAATCATAGCACATTTCTGCTTCTCAGATTACAGCTCAGAGAAGAATGACCACAGTGATACACAAAGTTACATATTTTGCCTCAAAATAAAAAAAAAGATCAAGTAGGAATATCAAAGCAATTTTTTTACAAACGGTTCTATTTCAGTCTATTTTCTATTCATTCACTTTATATGTAAATACTTTATCCTTCCCTATTTTGGTTATATGATCTATCTATATTTCTATCTATATATCTATATCTACATATCTATATGTACGTCCATAAAACTCCTCCTTTAAACTTTTTACTCTTAGTCTTGGTTACTATTTAATAACTAATCAATATAAATAATTGTACAAGCTATGGGGGGATTTTTGTTATTTTTAATGTTTATTTATTTATTCTGAGAGATAAAGAGAGCATAAGTGGTGAAGGAACAGAGAGAGAGGGGGAGAGAGAATCCCGAGCAGACTCTATGCTCAGCGTGGAGCTAGATCTAGGGCTTGATCTCTCCACCATGAGATCACACCTGAGCCAATATCAAGAGTTAGATACTAACCCACTGATCCAGCTAGGTGCCCCACTATGGGGGAATTCATATAAGGCATAAATATGGTCTTCAATAATATTTCCTAAGTGTGCACAGTGCTTTTTACATCTTAGGAGATAAATTAATATCTTGAAGTATTAACTGATGATCCCTCCAAATGAACAATGCTCTTTGTTTTATGTAACTAATCCTTTCTTTGCAGGGCTGATTAAGTTTGCTGTAAATACCAAGGGAGAAACAGCCTTTTGTTGAAAACAGACTCTCCAAACTCTGGACCAAAGACCAACTTTGAAAACCAAACCTTTGAATTGCAAAAGCTAATATATTTTTTCTGAAAATTATGTTAAAAATTTTAAAGACAAATTCCTTTCATGCAGTTTATTTTGAAATGCCTCAAAAAATAACAGGGATTGATTGATGCCAAAAGGGGTGAGTAGGTGGATAGATGTGTGGTAAACAAGTAGAGAAAAAACATTAGTGGCAACATTTAAGTGCTGGACATACAGGTGTATATTATAAAATCCTTTCAACTTGGCTCTTTATTTGAAACTTTCAGAATAAAATGTCTGAGAAAAAGTCAGAATCCAGGCATAAATTCCATTAACAACACATAGAAAAGATGGTAAATGAAAAGTCAATCTAACCTATTCCTTATCTCTTCCCCCCAACCCTCATTGAATAATAGGGAAAGTCTTCATGGCTTAAGGGAAATGAGAAAAGATCAGAGTAGAAGAGTATCTGGATGGTTGTGAGGGCTCATGAAGAAATGGAGCCCTATTCCCCTATTTCTAAGGACTCATCCATCATCTATCCAATTGCCCAGATTGAACAACAAAGAGCAGAGAGCTTCAGCCTCACCCCTTGGATGAATCCTGGGGAAAAGGCAAGTCTTGAAGAGAATTTCTCTATACCATCATGGTATCCTGCTGAGACTTTGTGGCATGTCTAGGTAGAGAGGTCCTGAGACACCGCAGCTTCAGAGTGTTGTGGAAGCAGAACCAAAAATTTGCTCCTGTCTTGAGAGGAATGCAAAGGTGGTTAACTGAGGAGGATGGAATATTTCCCAATGGCTCTGAGACATGGAAGCTTGAGTGACTGCAGTGAAGATATAGGCCAATGAGAAGACCATAAGGAATACTTTAGATTAGTGCCAATGGCATCATGAGATGGTGGATTATTGAAGGCTAAATGTTTTCACCCTAAAGTTGCCGGAAAAATACAGGACTTCCAGATAAATTTGGATTCCAGATAAGGTTTTTGTTTTTGTCTTTTTTGTATAAGTATGCCCCATGCAATATTTTGTTGTTTGTCTGAATTTCAAAGTTAATTGGGTATCCTGTACTTTTTTTTGCTACATCTGACAACCCTATTCCACCTGGATTACTTCACAAAATCTGCTTCACAGACCCTAGTTTCCATTATGGGGAGAAGGAGGGAAAGGAGAGAGGTTTTGCAATATAAAACTGCCTAAGAAAACAATAAAATGGCTGACATTTTCTGTAGCCAAACAGATTAACTTATCTTCTAAGAGATAAAATGGGGGTCCTAGACAGAAGCAAAATTCAGTTTAGGAAAAAATATATATATATATAATATATAATAAATGTAATAATAAAGCATAATAATAGAATACAGAATATATTATATATAAATATTTAATATGATAAATATACTAATAAGTATATATATTATATATATAATTTTGCACACATGAGCTCTGTAGTTGGGAATATTTGCTTTTAAAAAAATTTTTTTAATGTTTTATTTATTTCTGAGAGAGAGACAGCATGAGCAGGGGAGGGTCAGAGAGAGAGGAAGATACAGAATCTGAAACAGGATCCAGGCTCTGAGCTAGCTGTCAGCACAAAGCCCGACATGGGGCTAGAACCCAGGAACCTTGAGATCATGACCTGACCCAAAGTTAGACGCTTAACCAGCTGAGCCACCCAGGCGCCCTGGAACATTTTATTTGCTTTAATTTGAACTTCGTAGCAGCCCTATGAGCTTGTCAGGAGAGGTATCTTTGATGGTAACAAAGATTAAGTTGAACTTTAGAGATGTTAACTGGCTTGCCCATGGTCACTACATGACAAGCTGGTAGCTAAACCCATACCAGAGTCCACTTAGTCCCCCAGGTTTACTCCCCTCAAAGAACCTATTAGCTATATGGGGGAGATATGAATAACACAGCTGAAAATTATTGCACAAAACATCATGTACTTGTTTAATGCAAGAGCCAGAGCTATCATTCAGGAAAGTATCAAGGGCATTGAGCTTTCTTGAGGTTTAGATATGAATTGGCTTGATCTCCAAGATTATATCCAAACAAAATCTTACCAATTTCCACCAATACTTGCCTAGAGATTAATATCTCCTATGAATAACTAGTTGTCAGAAAAGAGAAATTTAGCTTCCAAAAAACTGTAAGTCTATTTGAATTCAATTTTTTTCCCTTCTCAGCAAGGACATTAAATCCTTATCACTTCATATTAATGCAGATCACTTTATTTTTCTCATCCTTTGCTCATGTGTTACCTCAGTTTCATCCATGTATGCATTCTTATAACAAATATTTATTGATTATGGACTGGGGACTATGCTAAGTACTAAGATACAAAGATGCAAAACACAGACATGTCTTTCACATATTTTCTGTTTTTTAATTATAAATCTGAAGATCAGAGGGACCACTCCATTGATGATGGCATTGTTTCTGTGTCATTTCATAATTGCCTAGTAATTAGTTTGGACATTTCAGGTAGAAGAGACTACTTTATTCCTGAGACAGTACATTCCAACATCATGCACATAGATTTCGGTACTATTTTTAAATAAAAATATAACAATGTATAATTAAGAAAAATGCATGTGCATATAAAGATGATTCTGGAATTGGAGGAGCCTGTGGTGATAACTAGGTGGAAACACAGGTGATGCAAAGAGTATATATCAGGAGGGTTTTGTCTGAAAATGAGGCTGACTCAAAAGTATATATGCTAGTCTGGGGTGCTGGGTGGCTCAGTCGGTTAAGTGTCCAACTTCAGCCAGATTATGATCTCACAACTCCTGGGTTCAAGCCCCACATCCGGCTTTGTGCTGACATCTCAGAGCCTGGAGCTTGCTTTGGATTCTGTGTCTCTGTCTGCCCCTCCCCTGCTTGCATTCAGTTGTGTTTTTTTCTCTCTCTCTAAAAAATAAATAAACACTTAAAAAGTTTTAAAAAAAGAAAATATGAAAAATATAAAAATTGCAAATATTTTCCAATTGCTTTTTAATGATTTAAAGAAAATGTATTTTAAAAAGTAAAGCTTCCTCACTGGAAGGAAAAAAAAAAAGAATTGATCTCAGCTTTTGCTACTTATCCCAGAATCCTATAGGAAAAGACATCTATAAACTTTATGGGTCAAGCCTTATTTTCCCCATAAGTACAATATAAAGTAAAAAGAGTCTTAATACATTTCATCTAGAAGGTAGCTATTATAACAGTATGAGCATTCTTCAGTGAGAGTTGACAATGCCCACTTTGCTAGTACTTTTCCCATACTTGTGAAAGAAGTTGTTTCCAACCAAACTAGAAGTGGGAAGTCTTGCTTGAGAAAGAAGGCTTTTTGAGACATTAGATTCCAAAATCCAGCCAGGGTTTGGAAGTCCTTGTGAGTGATCTACAAACTGTCACACAACTAAACAGATCACAAAAATAAAGAACACATTTGTTAAACAACAACAACTCCTATGAACACATGATTCACAATGTCTCCTAAGCCAAATATTTCACTTCTTTAATACTATCACGAGTTTACAAACTTCTTTTTTTTATTATTTTTTAAACATTTATTCATTTTTGAGAGAGAGATAAAGTACAAATGAGGGAAGGGCAGAGAGAAAGGAAGACACAGAATCTGAAGCAGGCACCAGGCTCTGAGCTGTCAGCACAGCGCCTGACACAGGGCTCGAACCCACGAACCATGAGATCATGACCTGAGCAGAAGTCAGATGCTTAACCGACTGAACCACCCAGGTGCCCTGAGTTCACAAATTTCTTAATGCAGAGGCTAATGTTATTCTTCTTGCATAATAAAGAAGACATATCTAAAGTCTTTTTTTTTTTTTTCAAATTTGTGTACAGAAGTCTGGGAGAAGACAATCAAAGGCAGAGTAATAATTCTAAAAGGAAGGCTGACACCTTTGACCTGTTCTGTAGAAACATTGCCACTCTGAATTCTCTTCTTTCGCTTTGTAGACTCCTGGGTACCTTATATTCTTTTAATCAGTTGAAATTATAAAATCAATGATAGGTTCCATCCAGTTGTCACTCTTCACTCCAAGTCTTGGTGGCTTCCTCCAGCAGCCACCTGCCTCCACCCCAACTCCCACTTCGTGTTGTCAGGCTGCTCTTCTGGACCCATGTGATCTCAATTGGAGCTGCCAGGATTACCGTTTTCCCTGATGCAGAAGGAATACTCTTCCACCCATTGCTTCCATCTTTCAAAAGACAACTTTCCTCTTCCAGTTTTCTGTAACTCCCTTTCTTGTGGAACTTGAGGGAAATCTTCCCAACAATGGAATGAGCAACATTTGAGTAAGGAAAAGTGTTCTTCTCAAAAATGTCTCAGTTTATTGCTTCATTTCTCTTACCCCATAGAGAGCCTTTTGTCTAACAAGTGGATGCCTCTCAAAAATTAGGGAGAACTTTTGTCTCCATTCTTTTTTAAGAGTTCATTCTTGCATCTCAGAGTGCAGTTTTTGTTTACAGACCCACATCTCTGTTTTCTGTTGTGCCAGGTGATGTACTTTAAAATAGAGTTGAAGATGGGCATACACAGCAAGATCTCAGTATCTGGACATATACCTAATAATCATGTAGGCTTTAAAAATCCTTGTAATTAATGGAAGGAGGAATAAGTCTTAGATTAGCCATGGAATCACTTTAACTCTGGAGATATTTTTGAGAAACACAACTTGGCTTCTTTACTCACTAACCTGTTCAGTTCTGAAGTTCGATTATCCTTTTAGAATTAGAAGACCCCAAATTAATAGCTGAACTTATAAATGGAGAAAGATACATGGCTCATGTAAGTGACTTCACCCAGGTTGCCAACACTGAGCTTCAAACACAAGGCATGGCCGCTGAGCTACAATAGGCCTTCTTGGTGCCTGGGAACATGCAGGCAGAGCTTCGGTAGCCAACTATGCAGGCATTTCCTAATGAAGAGTTAAAAGATACTCACATAACAAGGCATATTTTTCTATTAGATAAAAAAGGATTAAAATATTCCAAAGCCACCACTACTGAAATTAGATTCAAAGAAGAAGCTACTCATTATATGAGAAAAAGGTAAAAAATAAAAAATAAAAATGGGGGGACTCAAACTCACCCTACTAGCAAAAAAGAATGATGATGGTTGTGGCAAAAATGCTACACTTGCTAGCTCTTTATATTTATGAAATGCTTTCACTTTTTCACTCACTTTATATTCTTTTCACAATCCATTTTACAAATGTGAAAATAAGATTTTGATCATCAAAATTTTATTTTGATCAAGAATACTTGCTTAGCTTTCAAAAAAGAGAAATAAGGAAGAGGAAATTAGTTTTTCGGTTTTTTTAACAATGTGGTTACAGAAAACGTGTGTCAACTTACTGTAGTTTGCAGGAAGTTTTTTCCTTTATTGTCTTTCCAAGTGTCATAAGTTTATATTACTCTCTGAATCATCGAAAGAATTTTCCCAGGGCTTTTTACATTGGGAAAAATGTCCAGATCTAGAATTTGTCCTCGGTTACTGGGAAATCCTCCCTCAACTTGTGCAGTTATTAAAAGCCAACTTGGGGTACTGCCTCTCAGTAAAAATCAGAAATAGAATCCAAAGACAAGACAAGTTTCTTAAGCAAATTCAGTTTTAGTGAATCTTCTTAAAATTTGGATAGTTTTCCTTCTTACTCCCAAGTTGCATCCTTGTTTCTAGGAATTACTGGAAATAGGGGCGATGGGCGGCTCAGTCAGTTAAGCATCTGACTCTTGATTTTAGCTCAGTCATAATCTCATGCTTCAAGAGATCAAGCCCTGCGTCAAGCTCCATGCTGACAGTGCAGAGCTTGCTTGGGATCCTCTCTCTCCCTCTCTCCTTTGTCTCTCTCCTGCTCTTTCTTGATCTCTCAAAATAAGTAAACTTAAAAAAAAAAAAGAATTGCTGGAAACGTATTTGTCCGAAAAATACATTTTAATTCTCTTCTCATTTTCTTTTGTATTTCAAGACCTACAATGATAGGGTCCCAAAATCTCCATATATTAATTTTCTCATAGCATTAGTACCCTGTCTTGATTTAGTGTAACTCCTACTCAACATGCATTTTGGAATTTGAATATTATTCTTACTTAGGCAATTACTTTTCTTTTGCTTACAAGACTTTCAATGCCCTTTGTTGCCAACTGTCTACTTCATCAGTCCCAGGATATTAAAGCATGCTCTCATAATGATGGAGTTCCTCATGGTCATCAATAATGTTTTTCTGTTTCCTTAATGTAGAGTCAGTCTGTTCATTTTCTCTTATAGTAATCCTCCCTCCTATTTTTGTCAAAGGTAGTTGAGCAAAAAGGGAATTTGACATATGTCTCAGGCCCTTTCATTAAATCATATCTCCTTCATTCAGCTACACTTTTCCCATCTCATAAACTTAAAAAGAAATTCATTTTCTGCACCTGGAAAGGGAGTCTAGTATACTATTGTTCTTATTGTTACTTCATTCAGTGGAAAACGAGAGACACCTCCAGCTGTCTCTCTGTCATTGGCTCATGCTTGTCTTACACCAAAAAGAAATGTCACTTTTTCCAGTTTTATAAGTATCTTAGTAAGAATGTAAAAGTTTTCATTTTGTTTTGAATGTAAAAGTCAGTCTCCCTGTAGAGTCCTATTGGGTACATAGTAATTCAGCCAAGATTCCAGTTGGAAATTAAACTATATTTATTCAAGGGGTCAAATATTGGAAGATACCTTCAGACAACAATTGAGAAAGGTATGCCTGAAATCTAGTAGGATGAAAAGAGACTCTCAGGGGTTCTTCTTGGGAAGCTTTACTCATAGAGAGACTAAAGCACAGGTTTGTTTGTTTGTTTGTTTGTTTTTGTCTTTGTGAAACATTTTATTGGGTCAGTCACACATTCTGACCCTGTCTTAGGCCAGATGATGACAAGAAGGTGCCAGAAGCACTGGGACTCTGAAGTGGCTCAGATGGAAACTGTAAGAATCATATCCAAAAGGCCTGTCTTCAGTGCCTCAGTTTCCCCTTCATGAAATGAGAGGGTTTTGTTCCCTTCTGAGTTTGAAACACTGTTTGATAAGATAAAAGTAGGGCAAAAACTACAAGAAAGAGTTTCCCCACTTCCAGAACCTTCTCTGAAGCTCCTACCTCACACCATGGAGCCAGAAAAAGGGAATTTTCCCAAGAAACTGTGTTGCTCAGCGGCCCCTGCTGTGGGGGTAGGGGGTGTGCAGCTCTGACTACCTGGACGCTGGGGCAGAAACAAAGGGAGAGTCTTGTCTGGACAACATCTTGGCTTTCCAGGAAGGAAAACTGACCTTCCTGAGCCATCAGGACAGGGGCAGGAAACCAGGGAGAGCCCCCAGCTTTGTTCATCACAGTGCTTGACCCAAGGATTATGCTTTAGCTCAGATAGGAAGGGTTGCTCTGACAACCTGCTCTCCTGATAATAGCTTGAGCTCTGGCCCAGTTGCCAAATGACTTATGTGAGAGAGAAGGAATTAAAATCAGGAAGTGTAATTCAGAATAGATAGAACTGAGTTTAGATCCAGAATCCAATTCCTATTAGACCATGAGAAAATGATTTAGCCTCATTATTCCCATCTGTAGAAGGGCAAGGATTGTATTTAAATGCTTTTCAAAGTGCTGCCCAAAGTAATCACTCAGTAGATGGTAGCTAAAACACCCATAATGGAAAAACCATACACATCTCACTGTGAAACTCTGGATCTGTAAGGGAGCTTTGGGAACCCATGCAGCTAAAATTGGGAAAGAAAAAGTCTTCCTACTGAAGTGGAGACAGCAATAGTGTTTAGCTGTATTTGGTATCCTAGAGGCCATATCCCATACTGGGCATACTAGTACAGTGAGTGGTATCACAGCAGTCCCAAGGGAGGTACAGCTGACATATAGAAATAGCAGTGATAGGTAAGCACCTGACAACCATTGACAGTAATTTAGGAGACCAGAATGGACAGGAACAAATGGCACTTTCCACACAAAGGATGAGACTCTGGATCTTTGAGTATACATTTGAGATTTCCCTACAAACTTTGAGAATTACTTGGATGGATACTAGAGATAAGCTGAGTGTAAATCTAGCTTTATCATGGCTCATGAAATCAAACATGTTGTTTAACACTGGTGTCTTCTAGAAAAACCTATGTTGTGACACTTTATATCTTCATGTGACATTTTATAACTCATCCTCAAGAAGTCTATGGCTGGTGGGGATGGTATATCTATACATAAAAGATTACAAACCCAATGTGATAAAATGTATGAATGAACTATTAGGAAAGTAAATGGTTTATGACAGAGCAAGAGGTCCTTGAGTCACTCTGTGGGAATAGAAAGGGAGTTAATGATACAATGAAAGGTTTGAATTGGTATAACAGACAGTTCATCAAATAGGTGGGGAGACAAGGGTTTCCATAAAGAATAAACAGCATGTGCAAAGGCATAGCATATGAAACTACATGGTCCGCTAAGGGATTATGGTGTGGCTAGAGCATAAATCGCATCTTGGAGAGTGGCACAATATGTAGATGACAGCATGACATTGTAAGAAAAATATGCACGGGCTTGGCTTCCTATCTTGAGACTAGAACTTTACAACTTTGTGAGTTTAGGTATCATTTAAAAATTTCTGTAAGCCTTAGTTCCTTTATCTGTAAAATGAGGATAGAGATAGTCATATTTAAGTGTTGTTATAGGTATCAAACATAATATAACATACCTCCGTATCTGTTATGCTCATTGATCCACAAATATTAGATTCTCTTCCTACTGTTTTATTCTAAATGTAGGCTGGGACTAGACCCTGGAAGATTTTGTATATTAAGTCAAGGCATTTGGATTTTATGATGCAGGTAAGGAAGTCTACGTTTAAGTTCTAAGCACTTGTACATTAGCAAGACCTGTATTGGTGAATATGAATTGGTGTGGAGCAAAGCTTAAGAAGGGCAACCAGTTAGGCGTCTCCTGAGAGTAGTCTTGGCAAGAAATCATGAATATGTGAACCATTGTATGGTAGTAAGAATGAAGGAAAAGAAATAAAGTCCAAAGATTTTATGAAGGTAGAAGAGGCAAGAAACTGAGGGTCCAGAGTGAAGGATGGCATTATTCTAGGAATGACTCCTGGAGTTTGGCAGCATGGTAGCCCTGTAGAAATCCAGGATTATACCCAAATTTGGATTATTTGGTGAATAATGTTCCATTAACTAATATAGAAAATGTAAGGGGGAAGAAAGAAGCAATTTTAGCAGGAAGGGTATTGAATTCACTTTGGAAAATACTGGGTGAAATTGATGTGCATGTAGAAAAGAACTCCATGTTTAGAAAGTGATGTATGTGTGGAGTCATCAGCATATATTTTATAGTTTAATGAGCCGAGGACTACGTACATATCCCTGGGTAACATTGATATAACATAGGCAAGTTATGTAAGTGAAAACTGAAAGTGAATGAGAAGGAAAGATCAGAGGAAATAAAGGTGTGTGTATAAGGGAGGGGGGATGATGAAAGATTGATTTTAGAGTTGTTGATTAAGTAAGACATTTTTTAAAAGATTCAATTAGTAAATAGCATCAAATGCATATGAGATGACAAATGAAAAATCAGAGCAAAATGACCATTGGATGTATCAGAGTAGAGTATATTAGTGGTGTGACAAGGGACCAAAAAGCTTTGGACACCTTGATCAATAAACTTGACTATGATGCACAAGAATGAGATAGAACATTACTCATAAATAATATGGGATCTCATGCGGTTAAAAGTGGAGAAGACCTGAACATATATTAACCTGGTGAGAAGTGATGGAGATATGGAAGATACAGGAGCTCAGAAACCATGTGGTGACTGGACTTCTCATAAAGTGGTGGCCATCAAGCTCAGCTCCATCCTCACTGTGATTCAGCAACTCATTGCAGTTTTATGCCTCTTTGCTGTCTCCCACTGTCCACTTTATACCATCCCCAATTTCCACTTACACTGAGTCTCACCTCTTACCTTCTCACTTTCTCTAAATGTTTTTATCTCACACTTCACAAGGAAAAGAAACAAAACAAAACAAAATAAAACATCAGCTACAAATCTTCAGTCCTTTGCCTGGATGTGTGGTATGTAGGAAAATGAGCAAATTTCATCAGGGAAGAGATGAGAAAATCTGTATCTTAAAGAGATGTACAAGTTTTGGTTAAGTCCGCAAAATAGAGGAAACTAATTACCAAGAGGATGGCAATGAGGATGTAGAAGAGGTCTTTACCATATAAGAAGGAATCTAGTAGACAAAATGAACAGAGTTGAGAGGGAAGTCAGTCATGACTAAATGACCCTCAGAGGTTGATAATCAGAGCATATGAGGATCAGGGTACTGGAGGGAATTCCAAGTCTCACCATAAAATCTTTTTTCAGGAGTAGACAAAAAGCCCACTTGAGAAAAGCATACATTTCTATGAAGAAAGAAAGTCCTAAGTGGGAGTTAGAGGTATATGTGGGAGGGTTGGGAGGAGGGGGTAAGACAAGAAGAAAGAAGTGGAGAGCTAAGCCTTCCTTGAGTCCTAACCATCAGCAGATATTCATTTCTAACTTTAAAAATAGATACTACCTTTTCAGGAAGAAGTGACTTTCTAACAGCAGTATATAGATACTGAACAAACACACAATACATGTATAAATGCATATTTATACATATGCATTTATTAAATGCATGAAGAAAGAGTTACAGGAGTAACCATACACATTTTTAAAGTGAAAAAAGGTAGGTTCAATGAAACGCTGTGTGCCTCTGTGAGTGTGTGTGTGTGTGTGTGACAAAAAGAGAGACACAGAGAGACCCCAAATACTAAGAGATGCTCTCTGGGAGTGGTGGGCCAAGAGGAGACTTCAGAGACATATCTAAGTGTAGTGAGGCCTGAGGTTTATATTATATACAATTCTGGGGCCTCTTTTAAGAGAAAAAGATACAAATGTATGAATGCAAATTAATTACCTAAGTAAATATATGTTTATGGGGATCCAAGCTTCACTAGCCCCACCAGAAATCTGATTACACATGACTTTTATAGTTTTCTCTATGCTTAAGATAACTTTTCCACAATGAGCATGAATTACTTTAGAACCAAAGTAGAAATTATGTAAGTTGTTTTTGTTTGTTTGTTTGTTTTTAATGTCAGCCATCTTCTCATAATTATTTATATTGAGCTTTTTGAAAAGATGGCTTCTAATCAGGAGGGCTACAGAGCTTGGGTCCATATTGTCATTTATGATGCATTTCTAGGAAGTCCTCCACAAATTTCCTAGCTGAGCTTACCCTTGAATTTTATTTGCTTCCATGAAGCACTGTAGACAAACATCCTGAAACAAGAGGAAACTCAAAGTTGGACCATTCCTTTAAACCAGAAAGCCTGTTTTTTTCTTTAAAATTAGCAGCACCCTCAACAATAGCCAAAACATGGAAAGAGCCTAAGTGTCCATCAACTGATGAATGGATCAAGAAGATGTGGTTTATCTATACAATGGAACACTACATGTCAATGAGAAAGAATGAAATCTGGCCATGTGTAGCAACATGGATGGAACTTGAGGGGGTTATGCTGAGTGAAATAAGTCAGGCAGAGAAGGACAGATACCATATGTTTGCACATATAGGTGGATTAGGAGGAACTTAACGGAGGACCATGGGGGAGAAGAAGGAGGGGGAAATCGTTGGGGAGAGGGAGGGAGGCAAACCATGAGAGACTCTTGAATGCTGAGAACAAACTGAGAACTGATGGGGGTGGAGGACAGGGGAAGGGGGGTGATGGGCATGGAGGAGGGTACTTGTTGGGATGAGCACTGGGTGTTATGTGGAAACTAACTTGACAATAAACTATTTAAGAAAAAATAAAAAAAAAGTAAAAAAATAAAATTGAAAAAAAATGAAAACAAAAAATAAAAAAATAAACATAATGAAATGGTTTCCTAGAAATGGATCTTATATTCAACTTCAAATAAAAGATGAAAGTTGATCTCAAAAAAAAAAAAGGACAATGGATTATGCTGATTTTAGTAACTCAAGGTAAGAGGGTTTACACAAATTGGGTTACTTCCTTTCCCCAAAAGAGATGTTGCTGTATTAGACGTTCTTTTTCATAGCACAAGCTTGTTCCCGCTTCCCTATTGTCACCGTTGCCTGCCTGATATCAAGCTTTAAATGGGAAAGTGCTTCTGTTGAAGAGTTTCCTTAGTAACAGGAAGTGACTGTGTAAGAGGGTTTCGGAGTTGGCTTTATAACCTCTAAGTCATCAAGGAAGTAGATTACTGTAAATGATTTGGGGACTGTCCCCATAAACTCTTCTGGGTGAACACACTGTTGAAGGGTGTTTTGAGAAAAAGTAAGAAAAAAGTGGTTTCTTACCTTTAGAGAACATGAATTTCTGTGACTTGGTGTGGCTCCTGGGGTGGCCCCTTTAAGATCAGGAGAATCATTCCTCTCGATTAGATCTCGGATTTTATTGTCCAACTCCATGCTTTCACATCTGCCCGGGGACATGGGAAAGTCACATTTTACAAAGTTAACTACAAATTATTCAAGGGTACAATGAGTTTGTCAATTTCATGGCGGTGTTATCTGTGTACAGTACCTCTCTAGAATCTCCAGGTCTCTAATCTCATTTTGTATTCATCAGTCCATTCTATTAGAACACTTTACGGATTATTGGAGTTTAATTTTCACTTACTTGCACATTTATACAAAGCGACAAAGTAAGATATAGACAAGTAGGCATTTTCACAGCCTGATAACACTGACCAGAATTGAGCGCTCACAGAGAATGCTGGCACAACAATCCATTGAGGTCACCTCTATACCTTCATTTTGCAGAGAAGCAAACTTGGGTTTAGGAAGTTGTGTAAATTTACTAATTTACACAAAGTTAAACACTGGCAGGGCCAAGAGCAAATTCTATAGGCTGTGTGTACGTGTATGTTTTGGGTTTTTGTTTCTCTAGTTTTATTGAGAAATAATTGACACATATCACTGTATAACTTTAAGGCACACAGTATGATGGTTTGATTTACATATGTTGTGAAATGATTAGCACAATAGGTTCAGTAACATCTATCTTCTCATATAGATACAATAAAAATAAAAGACAGAAGCATTTCTCCTTGTGATGAGAACGCTTAGGATCTATACTCTTAACGACTTTCCCGTATATCCTACAGCAGTGTTAGCTCTAGTCATCACACTGCACATCATATCTTTAGTACTTATTTATCTCGTAACTGCAGGTTTGTACCTTTTGATCTCCTTCCTCCAATTACCAACACCCCCTCTGGTAACCACAAACCTGATCTCTTTTTCTAAGAGTTCAGTGGGGGTTTTCTCATTTTGTTTTGTTTTGCTTTGTCGTTACATTCCATATATAAGTGATACCATATAGTGCCTACAGTATTTGTCTTTCTCGGTCTGACTTATTTCACTTAGCATAATGCTTTTAAGACCCATTCACCTTGTCACAAGTAGTTGAGTTTCCTTGTCTTTGTATGTCTGAAAATACTCCAGTGTGTGTGTGTGTGTGTGTGTGTGTGTGTGGCACAACTTCTTTAACTATATATTACTGATGGATAGTTAGGTAGTTCCTTGTGTTAGCTATTGTAAATGATGTTGTATAGTCTATCCCTTAACCATTTTGCTGTATGTGCCACGATTTAAACTTTTTTTATGTTTTATTTATGTCAGAGAGAGAGAGAGAGAGAGAAAGCAGGAGAGGGTCTGAGAGAGAGAGAGAGACATAGAATCTGAAACAGGCTCCAGGCTCTGAGCTGGCTGTCAGCATAGAGCTCGTTGTGGGGCTTGAACCCACTAACTGTGAGATCATGACCTGAGCCGAAGTCAGATGCTTAACTGACTGAGTCACCCAGGTGCCCCTTTTTTTTGTTTTAATTTTTTTTTATGTTTTTATTTATTTCTATGTGCCACAATTTAAACCAGGTTTTCTGACTTAAGTCCACTTTCTTTCCTATTAGGCCATGTTGACATGATGGAAAATTTTTCTCTCTAAAAACACAATTCACAAGAAAAATGCATACATTATGTGATTTTTCTTTACATACTTTTTTGCCTGCCTTATCATTTCTCACCCCCTAAAAATCACCTCTTGGATTGGAGTAGGAGATCTTTTAGGAGTACTTTTCAAAGTTGTCTGCACATAAAATGAATGCATAAGTGGACCTAATTGTAGATCTATGTGGCAGGTTGCTTGGTTTGTCTGCCCAACCCATTAACTTTCTTTGAGAATGACTCCCAGGAGCTTGTTGCCAGCCTTGTTGACACTTCTTGATTTCACTTCTTTGGTTATAACTGCTTGGACCAAAAGAAAACAACTGATCCCCCCTCCAAGGGGATTCTCTTCTGTGTGAGGAGGGAGCTAAGAATAAAGCATATGGGTAGGAAAATGCAGGGCTGTGGGATGAAGAGAGGCCTGACAGTTTTCTAGTTCCGAAAAAGCCCTTTCTAAGGCATAACTGCCTTCCCACTCTTGTATTCTGGGAACCATTCCATGTTTTTATAATGAACTATCTCCATTTATTTTTAATTATCTAGCTTTGTTTGATTTCTTTTATTTGTGATGTAAAGCCCCTAAATAATATACCTTGACCTTCATATTTATATTCTTTCTTTCATGCTATGAAATGTCTATACCTCAAGCCCTACCTGTGATGTCACCATATGCTATAAGTTTCTGGGGTCTACAGTAAAATCCTCCATGGCCCAAATCATTGCATATGCATGGTATTGGGGCTTTGAGGTTTCCCATAACCCTCTGGGAAGTGTTGCAAAATCCCTTTGCCTCAAATCCCACAGATTATCTAGATTCCCAAATAGCACTGGAATTGGACTAGACTGAATGTTAAGCCCCTGAGGCATCTCTCAGACCTATTCTAAACCAGACTTGCCCATCACGAGCTCTCAATACTTTCTGGTACTATATTCCTCTGTGGCAAACTTGTTAATGAGCCATTTCAAACCCCAGACAGGATCACCACTTTAATATGACCCATTATGATCGCCGAGTCCCAAGATGATCTGACTGACTCCCTTGCTATGTTTCTGAGCTCATCTTCTATTCCCCTCCTGCTTGCTTTTTCCTCCCAGGAACACTTGCCCCATTGCAGTGTACATGCTCTACACGACTTCCACTTTAGGGCCTTGGTGTTTCCTATTCCTTCCTCATGACTTGCTTCCCACTGCCATTCAGGTCCTGTCTCAAGTGTCACTTCATCAAGAAAGCCTCTGCCGACTAAAGCATCTGAAATGGTTTTTTCACACCCATCACTACTCCCCCCTATTTTGTTCTGTCTTATTTTCTTCTTAGAATTTTCTATTATTTTGATTTCTTATCTACTTGCTGTTCTTCTCTCTGACACCCATCTAAGCCATACACATGTCTTCTAAAAGAAGGGTCTTCATTTTTATTTACTAATCTGTTTCCTTGGCACATGGTATGAACTCAATAAATAGTTATTAAATAAATGTGATTCTGTGATAAAATGTAACTAAAAATACCTAACATTAACTCAAATATAATCATTAGATTAGATGCTTATTTAAAGTGAATGCAAATAACCTCAAATTCATAAGACTGATAAAGTTGAGACATAAATCATTCAGCAGGGAAACACTAGCAACAGCTTTAGAATATATAGGCAAACTCAATTATTACTGTCTTCATGACTGCCTTGTTCATTTATACTTCAATTATGTGCATGCTTCAATATTCAGCAATATTGAATTCACTATTGCAGGGTTTACTTTTTGCAGAAATAATTATATACAGTGATGATTCCCCAACTGTCACAATTTTAATAGTGAACATGCTTAAAGGCTTTCAGCCACCCTTTCGTTTTTCATTTGGACAAGTGAGTAAAGGTTTTGGGGACTCTGCTTCCTTTTTTGAGGGTGGGGTTCAACATATGTTCCTCAGAACAATGGCCAAAGAGGGATGGTCTAATGGGGGTGGTGGGCCTTGGACTTGGTGCAAAGTGGGCCTCAGTGTGGTGACTTTGACCGATACAGGAAGAGGAGAAGTGACAGCAAAGAAGAGGATCATGTGTTGGTGACCAGAGGTGGAAAGCTTCTCATAACACCTAAAGAGATGGTGGATCTCAGTATTGACCCCTGTGGCAAGGACAGGGTTTGAGCACCCAGGAATCCAACTGGGGGCCGAAAGAACACAGGGGGGTGGGACTCCAGAGTATGCCTCACTTAGGACTTGAGTTTATTTCTCATTGCCATTGTTACAGCCACTGCCGTCACTGTAATGAGTGTGTCTCAGAACTTACATCCAAACCCTCTTAAAGAAGCATTATGATGTAGTAGAAAGTAGAAAACAAGCTTTTAGAGTTGAACCTAACAGTGGGACCTAGGGTAAGTCCCTTAACATCTATGAGCCTTACTGGTGTGGTTTATTAAAAAAAGAGAAATAATGTTACGTTGGGAGGCCATCAATAGGCTTAGTGATAACATATGTACAAGGGTTAGCACAGGGCCAGACATGCTGTAGGCACTCAATAATTGAGAACATGGATATTATTTTGAGGCCCTGGCCCGGTTACCAAGCATTCTAGTAAATGAGTTTGGAAAGCAGGAACCATAAATTAATATATTGCTGAAGAGCAAAATAATTTAAGAAGCATACAAAAAATTTCAATTTGGTTCAAAAGATAATCAAAAAGTTTAGTCACACCTTGGATAAAAAAGGTAACCATGAAGGGGAAAAATAGTTACAAGCATAGAGGGAGGGAGGCAAACCATAAGATACTCTTAAATACAGACAACAATCTGAGGGTGGATGGGAGGGTGGGTAGACGGGAAAATGGGTGATGGGCATTGAAGAAGGCACTTGGTGGGATGAGCACTGGGTGTTGCATGTAAGTGATGAACCACAGGAATCTACTCCAAAAGCCAAGAGCACACTTTACACATTGTATGTTAGCCAATTTGACAATAAATTATATTTTTAAAAAAGGTAACCATGTTCCCTATTTGGGTTTTATGACATTCATAGCAAATCTTTTACATTATTCTTTTAATATAAGAATTTGCTGGATAAAAATACTTTTATGTTGTTTTTAACTAGTGAAATGTATTATATATAGTTCATGAACTTCAATTGGCCTTAGATTTATTCTACAAAAGAAAACATATTTACCAAGGTTTATTTCTTCCTTATAAAACTCAACATTTTCATAACTGAGAGGCAAAATGAATTATAGCTGATGAACTCTGCTTTTCCCTTTAGATCACTAAATGCGTGAAACATAGTTATAATCTTACTATAACATTTTGACTTAAGGTTTAGAGTAGAGTAGAAAAAGAAAAACACTCTACCAAACTTTTACATATAAATAGAACAAATCCTACAAGATCCTGCATTAGTTTTACTAGGTATGTATATCCTCAACTTTGGATCTGTTTCCTGATTCTACCCAGCAGATTAAGTGGCTGATATGGCTTCCATGAGCTGTGCTCTGGGCCCTACTCCTTAATCATTCAAATGAGAATCATTCCTAGAGCCGTAAGAAAGAAGTACCTTCCGCTTTAAGTTTATTTATTTTTGAGAGAGAGAGAGAAAGCATGTTAGCATGTGAGTGGGGGAGGGACAGAGAGAGAGAGAATCCTAAGCAGGCTCCACACTGTCAGCACAGAGCCTGATGTGGGGCTTGATTTCATGAACCATGAGATCATGATCTGAGCCAAAATCAAGAGTCAGATGTTTAACTGACTGAGACACCCAGACGCCTGAAAGAAGTGGCTTAAAGTCACTTTATTTATAAAGGGTATGACAAGGAGGCCCATGATATTTTACTCTATGATTTGGTTGTTCATGATCTTAGGAATTGTCAATACAGCAGGACCATAAGAGGGCTATTTATCCCCAAATTATTGGGTTTAGGTTTTCCATTTTGTTGGGTGTGTCTGCTTCAGCTTCAAAGAACACCTACTGGTGTCCACAACTAAAATATAGCTGATTTATAAAATCAGATGTTAGAAGAGGCGTGGGGGGCAAGCTATGAGGATCATGTGTCTCACCTGCCACCTATCTTTTATGCAGCTCCTTACTTTTCTAAGTTGTGAGTTCTTGACCAGGGTGTATGAATGGGATGAATCATCCCAAATAAAAATAAAAATGAAATGATGTATGTGTTATATGCTCATTGTCTCTTTCCAAAGGAAGGGTCTATACTTTTTATTACGTTCTTGACTTCCTCTAATAAGCTGAAAATCACTGACCCAACTTAAGTTATTGTCAATGAGTGACCACTTTAAAATCAAATCTCATTGTGGCTTTCTCTGAGAGGACACTTCATTTACTTATTTATTTTTTACCATGAAGGAACCACAGAAATTCATAAATGACTCTTTGACTCAAGCACTATTACTAAGCTCTTTATTTGAGGTGGCCTCCCTACCCAATTGCAAGTGGACAGAGAAGTACAGAGACAATATTGTTAAACCAAGAGTTCTCTGAGGAGAACATGACGGAATTCAATGAAATCTAGTAAATCACTGTTAAACTTTGGCTTATTCATTGCTTATTTAAAATTAAGTGAATATAAACCTCCTGCTTATCACATCTCATTCTTACCTTTCACTTACAAAAATAAACCAATTTAAAAAGAAAATACAAATGATATTTTTTGTTTTTTAGAAATAGTATTAATATGAATTAGACTTAACCAGTAGAATAGTAGGTTAATCCAATGTGACAATGAAGCTTTAAAAAAGAAAAAAGCCTTTCTAAATTATGTATAATGTGTGAGCTACTTTCCCCTAGACTACCATCAGAAAATAATGATTCACTAGTGACCCAGCCAGAGAAATCAGGGAAAGAGATGAATGGATTTCAGGTATATGTGGAGCCCTCAGACCTCAATTACATATTCAAGAGTCTCCAGCACAGAAACCTTCAAAAAATTATTCAATAAAAGAAAGGATATAACATGTCTTTGAATGCCACGATTTAATACGCTCATCCAAGGATTTTTAATGATTTAAAGTTTACTATTTGATTAGAGCCTAGACATTTTCATTTATAGAATCCTGTCTGGTAGAAAAGATATCAAAGGTAATGGTTTCCTGCCTTGTAGGGCATTAACTAGTATCTAATCTAATCATCTTATTCTAACATTCCTTTTTAAATGGCCAGTACCTACCCAGCTCCTCAAATACTCTTTGGATGTGCTTTTTTATCTTTTTGGATATCATGAATTGATTAGTTGAATTAAAACCACAAACAGAGGCAGGAGGGTGGGTCAGTCTGTTAAGCTTCCAACTTTGGCTCAGGTCATGATCTCGTGGTTCTTGGGTTCAAGCCCCACTTTGGGCTCTGTGCTGACAGCTCAGCGCCTGGACCCTGCTTTGGATTCTGTGTGTGTGTGTGTCTCTCTCTCTGCCCCTCCTCTGCTTGTGCTCTATCTCTGTCTCTCAAAAATAAATAAACATTAAAAACATTTTTAAAAACACAGAGGTTCATTTTATACTGTATGATGGTCATGTTTTTAACTTTTTGTGCATTGACGTTAACATTACTGGATATCTATACTTTAAAACCATCAAATTTCTAGTTGGTGATAATGAGTCATGGTGATCTTGCAACCCAAATCCACCAGACTTGGTTTTTATGGTTACATGCTATTGTTGCATCATTGGTATTAGCAAGTAGTGTAAATTCCTAAAGAACATAATTTTACTCAACAGACAAGACAAATAACTACAATCTTAGAAATAACCTGATATTTATTTAATTCCATTCCTGTATTTAAAAGACAGAAAAATGAAGCTCAGAAGAGTCAAATGACAGATAGTAAACCCAGGGCAAGAATTAGGGACACTAATGTTCTTCCTTCCTCCACACACTCGCCCACCTCATATGTCCAGATTTCCTCTCAGTCTCCTGCCAAAGTCACATTTTATGCTTTGATCTTACATCCTAAGCCAAGACTTTTTAGGGAGGATTCTGGAGAACAAAGCACATTTGCAAATATAAGACAAGGAAAAAATCGATAGCGGGTTCTTCTATAATGGAAATGCTTCCAGATGTCTAAAGCCCTGGAACTGTAATCTTTGGTGACTCAGAATGAGAAATATTGTCTAAAAGACTATAATCGAGGAGTCATTTTTAGGTTTTACATTTTGTTATTATGATTACTACTCTGAGCATGTTCTTGGCCAATTTGGAGGGAAATAAATTACTCAATAGAAATTACTTTGTGGGGGCGCCTGGATAGCTCAGTCAATTAAGTATCTGACTTCGGCTCAGGTCATGATCTCATGGCTCATGAGTTTGAGCCCCATGTCCAGCTCTGCATTGACAGTTCAGAGCCTGAAGCCTGCTTCAGATTCTGTGCCTCCTCTCTCTGCCTCTCCCCACACTCTCTCTCTCTCTCTCTCTCTCTTAAAAATGAATAAACATTTAAAAACAGATTACTTTGTGTATATGTGTTTTCGATGAATAATTCAGGTATCTTAATCATTTTAGTTATTAAAAACTTTAACAGTTGTGGCTTAAGAAGATAATAGAAGAGAAAATGTTTGCCCAGAGAATTTTTAAAATAGCATTGGCCTCAGGCAAAAATGGGTATTTCTAAAGTTTTGCCCAAGCTATGTGCTTTAATAATTTAAATAAATGTCTAAAAATGGTCTTTGCATGTCTAATACTCAAGCCCAGAGGATGGGGTATTTCTTATGAACATGGCCTCTGCTGTAGCACCCAATTTGCACTCTTGGCTGGATCCCTACTCAGCTTGTGTAATGTGCTAGGTTGCTGAACTGATGTGCCACGTGCCCAAGTAAGCCCAACCCCTTGTGGCTGAAGCCAGGATGAACATGCGGGCAGAGAAGTTAGGTTGGAGCAGAGATGCAATGCAGATGCAAGTGCTGTTCAGGTCATGAAAGGGCACCAGTGAACAAAGTTACGTAGAAACCACATCCTCCCACAGGTATCCTACTGAGTTGGCCTCTTCATCGGAACTGTTCTGCACAGGTGAAACACTCTCATTCACAAGGGCAGAGTGACAGATTGAGACAGGATATGGTTTCCGTGAGTACACACTATTTTGTCAGAAGATATCTAATACATGTATACATTTACCTTTTTGCCTGGCTTAATGTTAGCCATCCTGTGATTTTCACCTTAAATATGGGAGGGAAACTGAATCCTAGATTGCATGAGATAGTCCGACTATGTATTTCCAAAGCAACCTCTATTTCTCCCATTACAAAGCTTATTACACTTAATTGTAATTGTGTATTTACCTGCATGTATTCTCCATTAGAGTATAAACCTCTGGAGTCAGGGGCAGATTTAGCTTGCTTATGCTTGTAGTCTGGATCCTTGCTAGGATTATTAAATATTGGATAAGAGGTCAAAGAGTCAAGAACAACTAGATCTGAAGTCAATAAAAATAAAAGGTAGTACTAAAGAAGGGGAAGCTTATATTTAAAAGTCATGGGTAAAGGGATACAGAAATGCTGATGCATAGGAGCACATGTACCCCAATGTTCACAGCAGCACTCTCAACAATAGCCANAGTCATGGGTAGGCTTCTCCTCTGTCTTTTCTAGATGCATTTTTCTCCACGGTATCTATGTTATTTCTTTCCTCTTCATTTCAATACATCTGCCTCTGAGAAAAGGAAGTGACAAAGGCTTAAAGGCTATGAGTCTATGAGTACTGTGACAGGGACACACCTTTAGGCTACAAAGTGTAGTTTCAGGCATCAGTAAGCAGGGTTCAAGAGGTACTTCTGAGATGGGAAATCCTTTCCAGTTCCCTGGAATTATACTTACAGATCAATACTTGAGGAAAAAAACATATAGGGGTAATTTTACCCAAAGGCAAGTATTAAGCATGATTCTCTCCCAACAGTCCTTCTGTTTTTATTTTATTTTTATTTTATTTTATACCTCTGATTTTATTAAGAGGTAAATGACACCATACTGGATATCATGAACAGGCTGAGCCCGGAAAAGCACGAATGTCAAGATGTGAGTTTCTCTACTTCTGGGACCAGAGATGATAGGAGAGGAAAAGGAGAAACATGAAGAGGTCATGCAAATATCACTACTCTGCCTACCAATTATTACAAAGTTAAAAATAACACAAAATGTACCCCCACTGACAGGGCTACAGGAAGAACATAGCTTGATAGTTTTATGGCTCAATAGTGGGGGTAGATTCCTTGGTATTTTTGTTTTAATATGGGATAGTATCATCAAAGTTGCTTTTTATTTATTTAAAATTTCATTCTCTTGAAGAAGCAGACTATAAAAAGTGAATAATCTTAAAGATTGAGGTGATAGAAAACACAGTTCCTAACCAGCATTATGAACAAGTTAAGCTTTCATTTTTAAGTCAAGAAAACTGTGGTACTTACTCTAACATTTGCATCATCTAGTCAATGCATTTGAGCCATTGTTCTGTAGTGTAAACATATTCATGTTGGCTTATTGATGAACATCTGGATGAGAACAAAATTAAACCAGCTATACATGCACCAAAAAGTTATGTATTTTATTGTTAATTTTGAAGGGTGGCCAACTATCTACTTCAAAATATGCCACTTCAGCATCAGGATTATTTCTGAGGCTAAAGTCACTTGAAAAACAGCAGATGTAAGAGGAGCATTCTGCTCTCCCCTTTTCTTCCTGGAAACAGGAGATAAGACTCCCTTTGAAAGATGTCCTCCCTGTACCAGGAGAAAAGGAACGTTCTTATTATCAAGGACAGGAGGACTATTAAAATACTTCTTATCTTCCATTAGCCTTCCTTTAACATATTTTATATTTCCACAAAAGCTTCTCTTTGTGCAAACTAGTAGAAAAGCATTTAGGTTTTGCCATTTCTTTGGGTCTTCATTTCCATACAAGGGCTCCCATATCCCATGAACATTTGTATGTTTTTCTCTCGTAAGCTGTCTTCTCTTACAGAGCCCCAGCCAAGACCTAAAATTGTCAGAGGAAAGAATTTTCCTCCCCTACATGTTGAAATAAGAATTTCAACAGAAACATTAAATGATGTATTTTACAGTTGAGTCTATATCAAAAGAGCAAAGAAGATAAGTTAGGTCTGGTATACTAATCTGATGTAACCACATTCTTTTTAAAAAAATATTTATTTATTTTATTTTTGAGAAAGAGAGAAAGGAATATAGACAGCAAGGGAGGGGCAGAGAGAGAGGGAGAGGGAAAATCCTAAACACAATCTACACTGTCAGCACAGAGCCCAACTAAGGACTTGATCTCACAAACCCTGAGATCATGACCTGAGCCAATATCAAGAACCGACTGAGACACCCAGATGCCTATGTAACCACAGTCTTACGTTGACTATAGTTTTCCTTTAATTTTGTAAAATGTACCTCTCAAATCTCTGTACAATACCAAGGTGTGACTAGGAACACTAAATTTTGAATCATGTCTAATAATTATATTTTCCCTTTACCCTCAGTAATGTTAATTGACCATGTATTTAGGTAAAAGTTACCAACAAACAACAAAACAATATCATGTTAAACTGCTCTCTTAAATCAGTATTGTTAAAGCTGAAGTTCATTGGGACAAATATTTGAAAAAATGTTTTAATGTTTGTATAGTTTTGAGAGAGAGAGACAGAGATAGAGTGAGAGTGGGAGAGGGAGAGATAGAGAGGGAGAGAGGGAGAGAGGGAGACACAGAATCTGAAGCAGACTCCAGGCTCAGAGCTGTCAGCAGAGAGCCTGACATGGGGCTCAGACTTATGAACTATGAGATCATGACCTGAGCCAGAGTCGGACACTCAACTGACTGAGCAACCCAGGAGCTCCTCAAAAGGCCTTTTTTTTTTTTTTTTTTTAACAGAAAAGCTACTGGTAAAATGATTTTATTCAAATTCTTTTAAATTATAGCAAAGATGTGGAGAAAGAGATGGTTTTAACAACTATATCTGAGACATTAAGTAATTTAGAGACTATGTACTTGAGAGCTGTATAAAGATTTTATAGTAGAAATAGTTTACCTTTCTACTTAGTTGTTCATTAAATAATATTTATTTAAACTATATCAGCTTAAATGTGATTTTTTTCCACATCTGTTCTGGAATTTCATTTCAAGACATAGTTACCATTCTTGGTTTTAATTTCTGAGTAGTCTCTGGGTCTGCAGGGGCATACAGCAAGCTAATGAAGACTGGGAAGTGAGGTAACTTGCCCATCAGAATCTATACCAGTTTGGCTTTGGATATTGAGGAAATAGCAGAATCAGTTATGAAGACACTCCTTCTGTGAGAAATATTTGGAAGATTTCATAACAGCTTTACCAAAGGTTACAAACCGACATGATAATTTAATGTCTTTTCCTGTCTCTTGATGGCATGTTTTCAATTCTTTTGTCTAATTGATTAGGTACAAGCCTACTTTTTGTCAGAACCCTTGAGTTAGCTTTGTTACAGGCAGTCCCTCCTATGCTGAATCAACTCATCACTTATTATTTCATGTGGAGTAATCCTATGCATGTAATAAGAACTGTGTCTGAAAACCTACAGAAATTTAAATAGGTTCATCTGCTGTTGGAAATACTGCATTGATTGAATGAAGCCTCTAGAGGGCACTCTGCATTCAGTTCAGGTGAAAACTAGTTTCTGATGTCGCTCACATTTTCATTTTGAATTTTGAGGGAGAGAGATGTGTGGAGTACGCATGTGTAATAACTGCTGCTCATTTCTGTTTATTTTCTTTTTTAAAACTTAAGAAAAAGTGTATTTCTTTACAGTAAAGGGTTATGTTTTTAATTTTTTAATGTTTATTTATTATTGAGAGACAGAGAGAGGTAGAGCATGAGCATGGGAAGAGCAGAGAGAGGGGGAGACACAGAATCCGAAGCAAGCTCCAGGCTCTGAGCCGTCAGGTCAGAACTCAACAAACCTCGAGATCGAGACTTGAGCCAAAGTCCAACGCTCAACCGACTGAGCCACCCAGGCACCGCTAAATTTTTTTTAGGTTGCATCCACTGTTTAACATTTATGTAATACACTTGTACCACATAGATTTCCTCCTATAATAGCAAGTGGTTTATTAAAAATTTCAATAGTCCATATTCCCTTTTTTTGTAACGTTCATATGAATGTGAACCTAGAATTTCTTTTTGTGCCAGAAATTAGGAAGTATTCAAAAGACTGGTTAAAAATAGGACAATTTTAGCATCAAAATAAATAATAAAAAGAATGCATTATAACTCATTAAGTACCATAGGAACTCATTAATTTATATTTGTAAAGATTTTAAAACAAACATAAATAGGGACAAAAGAAGTCTTTTCTTTACACTGGAATGCCCACTACTAAGTGTAAAAGAAATTATGGATTAGAAAATCAATATTTGGCAGACATCACAGTAGTAATTCAAATAAATATCAATGGATGCTAAAACGTGGCTAAAATTTTGATGACGAATGGAATATTTACATAATTCATGGGATCTCCTTCCTGTCAATACTTAGTGAATACTGAAGGAAATGGTAAAAAAAAATAACTTTATATTGGAGAATCTTGGCAGGCACCACCTTAGTCAAATGGTTAAGTTTAAAATCACCTATAATGAGAAAAATATAAACTGTGGCCATCTGATAAGATGCATTTAAAAATATAGCTTCACATCTGTGGTATTTTTGCCCAAAATGCATAATCTGAATCTAATTATGAGAAAACATTAGACAAAAACCAGCTGAGTGACATTCTACTGAATTATCAGGCCATAATCTAAAGCATCAGGTCATAAAAGTCAAGGAATGATTGGGGAACTATTTCAGATTAAAAGAGGCTTAAAATCATAAAAAATAAACACAATCTATGATCTCAAGTTGCATCCTTTTTTTTTAGTGAAGGGTATGAACAAGACAATTGACAAAAAATTGAATGGGTTTGAGGATTAGATGGTAGTTTTGTACCCAATGTTCATTTTCTGACTTTATATCACTTGGACACAGGATTATTTTAAGATAAGGCAATTAAGACTAGACAAATACAGGAAAACTTCTCTGCCCTTCCCTGATCTCTCTAAAAGTAGAGGAGAGGGGTGCCTGGGTGGCTCAGCCGGGTAAGCCTCCAACTTTGGCTCAAGGCATGATCTCACATTCATGGGTTCTGGCTTGCGTCGGGCTCTGTGCTGACAATTCAGAAGCAGGCCTGGAGTCTGCTTCAGATTCTGTATCTCCCTGTCTCTCTGCTCCTCCCCTTCTCATGCTCTGTCTCTCTTTGTCTCAAAAATAAATAAAACATTTAAAAAAATTTTTTAAATAAAAATTAAAAAAATAAAAGCAGAGGATAAACTTCCTTTTGTGAAGGTGGCATAAATTTCACTCCTCTCGTGTATCAGGATAAAAAGAGAAACTTTTATCCACAGAGATGGAGAACCAGCACCAAAATGAATCTGCATAAATAAGCCTTACTAAAATGACCCTTATCATCCATTGGTTCCCCCATATGCTTCCCTATGATTTATCTTCCATTGAAGTTCACATCCTCTTTCCTTTGTCAAGAAGTATATATCAGTTCTTGAATCTGCTTCTTTAAATTTCACTTCTTTTCTGTAAACTCCTGTGCAAATAGAAATACTAATAAATGTATATTACTTTTCTCCTGTTAAGCAGCCTTTATCAGTTAAATTAGCAGGCTCCTGATACTAAACTACTGTACAAGAAGGTAGAGGAAAAGTTTTTCCTCCCAGATAGGTGATTATCTTATGGTACACAGAACTGTCCCTGGTTGTGGGAAATGCACACTAAGTTATCCCGTGGTAATTCATTTCAAATGGCTCAGGAGTAAAAAGAACTTTGTACACTTAGAAATCTTTGTTAACTTTGAAATTATTTTAAAATAAAAAAGCTCTTAAAATATTAAACTTACAAAATAAAATCTGATATGATGTTTAAATTATCTCATGCTCAATGTAGGAATCATTTTATGAAAATGAAATTAGCATTTCACTATGTAACAGACACTAAGACACAGGACAATAAATCTTTGAGATTTGTGAGATTAATGCAGAACAAAACAAAGACGATTAACTGTTTTGTTTCATTTTTCTAAAATAATGTGGAGGAAGAGCATTTGTATGAATCAAATTACTTTGAGGGTCTGTTCTAACCATTCCAGAAAAACAAATGAGCTATTTTCACCATGATATTTAAAGTCTAAGTAAGAAAAAACACAAAATAAAAAAACAACCCCCCTTCCCCCCACATTTTGAATGTCTTCACCTTTGCTGTGTAATGGCTGTCATTCACCTTCCTGTGGACTTAGAATAAACACATTGGCTCTGTTGAACTTCTCATATAATAGAGGTCTACTTTTGGAAAGGTGGGTTAGTGTTAAAATCCATGCACAATAGAAAAAACAAAAGTCTCACAGAGACTTTTTTCTCTTTTAATTCAATGAATATTTCTTTAAGACTCCTTTGTGTATGGCCCATTAACCTTAGAAATAAACCAAGACTGTCCTCATCTTTTTAGATGAGTTTTGAAAAGAAAGAAAGGTACATAAAATGGTTTTTTTTCCCTTTTCATTAATTACCTTTTTTTCCACACAAGGATATGACCTTTGACAGCAGAGAACAACACAGAGGTTAAAATCAGTTTTTATCACAGTATTACTTTTAGTTGCAAAAGTTATAAAAATGAAATTATATGGAACTTGTCTATTCATTTCAGAGTATAGAGAATGGATTATTTATTTGTAGATGAAAGGGAAAGAAACACTGACTTCTTTTTGTTTTTACAAAATATCATACCATTGAATTCAGATCGGAATTATCAAGGGTCATGAATTATGTGAGAAACCAGCAAAGAAAAATAATTCTATTATTTGGTATAAGATTAGTTTTTGTTTTTCATATATCTTTACAAGATTGATATTAAAGCAACTCCAGTATTTGTATAAATGCAACTATACAAAGACTAGAAAAGGAATTACTAAAACTGGATAGTTTGGAATACGTGGCAGTAGGAGTGAATCTCACATATAACTGGTATTTCAGAAATCCAATGGAAAAAGGAAAATTTTTCAAAGGCTAGGTAGCATTTTGTAATAAAAACAGGGACCAAGAAGTGAATGAGGTGATAGTTTTTATAAGTGATGACAGGATGAGTGGTAAACAGTAGCGTTCAGTTAAAGAAGACATTCACCCTCACTCAGGGATGTTTGTTGAAATATGACAAACTTAAAGTCCTCCTGGCCAGGCTAGTCATAGAGATGGCAGCATTTATTGAGCCCAGTACACACTGAACATTGTATATGCTTTATCTCATTCAATCCACAGACATCTCTCCTGAGGTTGGAACTGAATCCCTTGTCTTATAGTTGAAGAAACTGAGGTTCATGGAGATGAAATCATTTGCCCAAGGTGAGCAATGCGTTCCACTGAGCAGGGATTATGTATAGACTGACAAAGGTGAAACATTAGAGTAGATCATAGTGACACAGTGATCTACTGGTAGAGGTAGGTCTTTTTAAAAAGCAGTGTTTGTTTGTTTGTTGGCTTGTCTTCCTTCAACAAGTATCATTAAAAAAAAAAAGTAAGAAAAGAAAGAGCCAAATGAATAACAAAGTACACCAAAGATAGGCAAAAACCAGTTAGAAAGCAATGGGACTATCAGTGCAATGTAAAAGCTGATGCATGGAATTGTTGAATTCCACACCAAAAACTAATATAACACTGTATGTGAACTAACTGGAACTAAAAGAAAAGCCAAAGGAAAAAACAAACAAACAAACAAATGGATGTTCAGAGTTAAGAACTTGATTTTCACCTTTCCTGTTAAAAATTTTGGGTGTTTCTCAACATGTAAGTCCAAGCTCAAGCACGTGTAGGATCTATTCTAAGTCTAGCTATAAAGCTACACATAAACAAAAAATTCGGATTCATCCAAAGATTCTGAAGGAATTTGAGGGCAAATTTAGGAATCCTTCCCAAAAAATGTTAACCATCATGAAAGAGAAATGAAGACTGCTAATATTATTTTAATTAATAAGAAGAACCATATAAGAAAGGCAAAGACTTCACTTGTGAGCAGTGGAATTTCATGATATAGATCCACTAATATGAAAGTAATTTAAGCTGTAGAAAGAAAACTTTCTGTAAGGACAAATCATGCTTCACTGAATAAACACACATGTGAAAACTTCACTAAGATTGTAGGTAAGCAAATTTTAAAAAATTTTAAAAATTGAGTTGCAATAAACTCAATTTTAAAGCAATTTTAAAAATTGAGTTGCAATAAAAATGTTTTGTCATGTTTAAAAAAAAGATTCTAGAGAACTAAAGGGTATAGATAATAGACATTTCTGGGTCAGTATAAATATTTGGTTTCTCAGGAATTGGGCTAAGAAAGATTTCATTTTGTTGGTTTTTTTTTAATTACAAGAAAGAAAAAGTAAACAATGGCAAAGACATTTTTAAAGGCTTTTCAAACTAAAATGCTAAAGCAAAAGCAATAAACCACAGGAAAGTTACACAAGCTTATGGAAATAGACCGAAAAGTAGTACACGACTTTCATTATAAGGAATTGCATATAGAGGGAAAAAAACCCAAAAACAGATTATTTGCTTATGAAATCATCCTCACAGCTCTACAGAAGCAAAAAAGCAAAAAAAGCAAAAAAACAAAGACTGGATTTTTCTCATTCAGATTTTCAGCAGATAATTATTGAACACCTACTATGTGCCAGATGCTCTTCTCGATGGCTGGCACATTTTATCAATGAACAAAAAAGAAAAAGATAATCCCTGCTATTGTGGAGCTCACATTCTTAAAAACAACAATGATTATCTGGCCCCCAAACACACTTATTAGTGAATTTGCTGTCAGGTTCATTAATAAACATAGCTCAGAAGATGATCCAGCGAGGACCAAGTACTGATCGAGAAGATTAATTGCTTTAAAATAATTACAATTTTAGTATATCTGTTTGGAAAACCTGAATAGGTTCAAAGAGAATGTTAACAAAATCAGGGAATACATTCTGAAAGCAACCTGTCCTCTCAAAAATGACTATGGTCTGCATTATGACTCTAGAATTTATGTCATAAAATACATAGCTCTGAAGTATTTAAATCTTTTTAAATAAAAATGAAGAATTAGGGAGGTTCCTCAGAAAGTTACAATCTTTAACATGTAAAACTTATAAAGAACCCTCTTGAAAAGGGCACAGATCCGGGGCGCCTGGGTGGCTCAGTCGGTTAAGCATCCGATTTCGGCTCAGGTCATGATCTCACGGCTGGTGGATTCGAGCCCCGCGCCGGGCTCTGTGCTGACAGCCAGCTCAGAGCCTGAAGCCTGATTCAGATTCTGTGTCTCCCTCTCTCTCTGACCCTCCCCTGCTCATGCTGTCTCTCTCTCTCTCTCAAAAATACATAAAAAAAAAAAAAACTTAAAAAAAAATGGCACAGATCCAATGATGGCTGGCAACGCAAAGTTGTAAATAACTTAAGAGGTGATTTGGTGAAACTCTCAAACAAAATAAAAACGCTGAGAGAACCGAGAGACAACACGCAGGCCCAAGTGAAAGCACTGTGCAGGGATGAGAGAGAAGAAAGAGACGTTTCAAGCTGAAAAACCAACCAGAAAAAGAAAAATCTAGAGACACTCCAGAGAAAAGGAACGCTGGGAAATGCATCTGGGCATGGAGAGAGGGGCATAATCTCAGGGAACCAGCAAGTGCATAATAAAATATAACAGCTATTGACAGCAATTTTTCTTTAAAAGTAAAAGAAGTCAAGCATGAAGCCTGTAAGAAAAGAATGTTGCTCCTCTTGTAGCTTGGCGATGCTCCTGCCTGGCAGAGGTCAATGGGCCGGGAAACACGGACCCCCATATGTCCTGGTCATGAGCTAGGGGTCAATGGATCAGAGAAGTGGCAGCTGGTAACCATTGATTAAATATTTCAGCCCTGACGAGCTGAGAGATGTGAGATTAAACTTATAACTGAACTGATTTTTATCTCCCAAATTCTCCCACACTCAGCTGGAACTGACTGTGTGTGCCAAGCTGCAACGCCTAGAGAAGAATGTTCCAGAGAAGAGAAAAGAGATCACGTAAACCCAAATTCACAACGCTCAAAGGGGAAGCATCCCTTTAATACCCTCAATAAGAAAGGAAGCTTAGGGAGCTTGATCTTTTTGGGGCGATTTCGGAGCAGGTAACTTGTCACGGGAACTGACAGGGTGCGGTTGTTCTGGGTGCTGTGTGAGAGCACCTGGCATCGGAGGCGGGGAGGGCTGGAATGTCACCATTCCCCACTTTGCCACACCAACAGCTCTGCGGAGGGCTGCATACACCCAGAAGAAGGAGCTTGTGTTTCCCAATCAGGCAACAGCACTCCACGGGCTAGTGGTTCCCTGGCGGCTGTGTCCCCTCTCAGAAACGACAGTCAGAGGCAGAGCCCTTCCCTGGCCACATTGGGGTGGCATTTGGCAGCTCTTCTGTTGCTATGTCGACTCACAGAGCCCACTTTGAATCAGTTCCTTTACTGCCCCCACATGGATACAGACATGCTAAAGGAGCTTCCTCTGGCCAATTCTCACCCAAACAGGTGACACCATCCGCACCTGAGAGTACCAAGCATTGAGAGCAGTTCCTAGGACCACCACAGAAGAATTTTTACCGAGAAGACACTATGAAAATGACAGATTCCCTTTGCATACTCTTTAAGAACAGGACTCTTCACAGTCCAAGATTTCTCAAAAACGAATTAGGAGGGCCCTCAGCAGTCTTTATTTAGACCCAATTTCTCAAAACTGTACCTAGTTAGAACTTGTCAGGCTGAGGGGATTTTCCACACTTCTAAGCAGTGTTTTTCATCTTTACACAGAGTTTTGGCAGTTGGCAGCTGCAGAGTCACTGGCAATCTCTGGACGCATAAAAAGATCCCTGAGCGCACAAGCCCTGACCAGCAGGCTTCCAGTTCCCGTGGTGCTTTTGGTAACCACCAACGAACTGATTAGAAAACATCCTTCTCCTATGACAGAACAATCTAATTCAAAAAGAACTCTGGCTGACACTGCATGACTGATTTATCGACCAGGGAATTACTGCCAGCAAACAGGCACGCTGGCTATCCCTTCTTACACAGATTTTTGGCATGTTTGTTTGTTTTGTTTTTATTCCGTCAGAGAGCTTTTTCTTTCTTTTCATCTATCAGACTTCTGGAACTCCAGCCTAGCCTAGCCGGCTATTCCAAGTCGTCTGCTCAGACTCTATTAAAGAGAAAAACCAGAACTGTACTGGAAAATAACGTATCTGAGGTAGAACTAACCAGGAGGAGATTATCACAAAGTGAAACTGTTCTTTGGATCTGCTAGGTGAGAGTGAAAGTAAAGGTCACTTTTTGGTAAGAGACTCTGAATATTAGTAAAAATGGAACTGTGTGCTGGGGAAGAGAGTGGGAGTTGAAGGTCAAGGGGGAAATTTGGTGGCTGCAGTAACTATGGTTAATTTATGAATGGACTCTAAGCTACGTCAGTGGATGCTTCTGATGAGCCTGAATGAGTAGAGGGCAAGAGAGGAAGTTTTGGGGTATGAGGAAAGTCCAGAAAAGGTGCTAATCAAATGTTCCACAAAAGAGTTGCCATATTGATGCTTTATTTAGTGCTTGGAAAGGACCACAGGGGGACTCACAATAGAAACCACGCAAGATGGTGTGTGGTCACTGGTCTGCTTCTGACAGAGCAGCCGGCTCCAGAATACAACTATACAGATAATAATCTGGTTATTAGGTATTGTGTTGTGTCTCATCTGTTTAAAATTAATTTCTAAGCGTTATTTTGCATGCTTCAAAAAACAAAACATAAAAGCATAAAAACCCAAAAACAAACAAACAAAAAGTTTTCCAAGAGGAAAACATAATTAATGGTTCTTCACTATGATTTTTACCATATGCAAATTTAGAGCTGGAATATTTAGAAGTTTTCTAGATAAGCCTATCACTGTTTCAGGCAACACAAGTATCTTTCCCCCTGTTGGTTTTCCAAGCCTATCTGGTCTTGGAAAGAGCCCTGGCCCTGGAATTGGAAGATCTGGATTCTAGATGTGCCTTTGCCCTTACCTACCTGTGACTTGGGCAAGTACTTGGCTCATTTTTTGCCTAAAAATTAATGCATTTATAAATTTAGTCAATGGCCATATACCAAGAAACTGCTATGTGCGTGTGGCTCTCATTTTCCTCATATGTAAGTTAAAGAAACAACCTTAGATCAACCCAATATTGAAATCACATAATTGATTTTAAAATGTCACTTTTTTCTTTTTGAGAATGGAGATAAAAATCTAGATACTCTGGGGGTGCCTGGTGGCTCAGTTGGTTGAGTGTCCAACTTTGGCTCAGGTCATGATCTTATGGTTTGTGATTTCAAACTCCACGTTGGGCTTGCTGCTGTCAGTGCAGAGCCTGGAACCTGCTTCAGATCCTCTGTCCCTTTCTCTCTGCCCCTCCCCTGCTTGCGCTTTCTCTCTCCAAAGTAAGTTTTAAAAATCTTTAAAAAATCTAGGTCCTCTGGTATGATATATATGATACATAAACCTCTTGTAATCTTGTATACTTATCAAGTATTAGGCTATATAGTTTAAATTAATAAACTATTTTTATTTACTGGAATTTTTACACTATAACAGTACAACTATTTTAATAAGCAAACATTAGACAAGATAAAAAGCAAAAGTTAAAAATATTCGTATTCTTCCCTGAGTTCTACCTTACTGTGATAATTACTATTAACATAAGTATTCCATATTTTTCCCTATGCTTATAACAAATATAAGTATATATATAATATATACCGTATTTCTTGTCTTTCTTTTTTTAAAATAAAAATATATAAAAAATAAATAAGAATATAGTCATATTATTACAGTNAGTACTCTGCTAATTATTTGGTTATTCTGTATTACTCTCAACATTTTTTTTAGGTTCATACATTTGGCTCTAACCAGTAATTTTTAATGGCCAAATATTATTTGAAAATTATGAATGGACCAAATTTATTTAATTATTTCCCTGTAATGGAATATCAAGCTATTTCTAATCATTTTTCTTTTTAATTTCACCAGAATCAATCTGTAATAGAAATATTTATCTAAGTATATTTTTACACTCTTTTACTTTATATAGAAT
>NW_027527963.1:1835871-1888194 GCF_008692635.1 Crocuta crocuta
GTGTTCAACTTTTAATAATGCTTCCAGGTTCCAAGTTGGTTATACTAATTTTCTTTTCTATCATCTATGTGTAAGATTTATTTTCCTACAATGACTTAGCTCTAGATGTATTAATATCTTTGCCAAAATGGGTATTCCATTGCTGTTCTTATTTGTATTTTTTTAATTACCAATGATGTTGATCATATTTCAATATGGTTATTATTTATTTGTTCTAGTCTATAATTGCTAGTCCTGGTTCTTCACTGACTTTCCCTATGGGTGTCTTTTTCCTTTCCTATGTGCAGTAGTTCTTTGTCTAGTTAGCATTTTCACAGGTATAGGGGTCATAGAAAAAATACAAAGCAAGTTAAATGGGATTAGGACTATAGGTGTTGGTTTGGGGAGGTAGGAATTGCAATTTTATATAAGTGATCAAAGGCAGGGCTCATTGAGAAGGTGACATTTGAGCAAGCCTTGCAGCGAGTATAGGAGTGACCCATGTAGCAAACTGGGGAAACAGTATTCCCTGTCAACGAAGTCAGTGCCAAGACACTAAGGCTTGAGCTTGCCTGGTATGTCCAACAAAGAGCAAGGAAGAAGGGGTGACTGGAGTAGAGGGAGCTAGAAGTGAGGCTGTAGCTCATAATACTAGAAGTAAAAGGGAGTCAACTCAAGGAAGGCTTAAGGGTATTAAAAAAAATCTTGTTTTTTTTCGGGGTGCCTGGGTGGCTTAGTCGGTTAAGCGTCCGACTTTCACTTAGGTCATGATCTCGCGGTTCATGGGTTCGGCCCCACGTCGGGCTCTGTGCTGACTGCCAGCTCAGAGCCTGGAGCCTATTTCAGAGTCTGTATCTCCCTCTCTCTCTGACCCTCCCCTGCTCACGCTGTCTCTCTCTCTCTCCTAGAAATAAATAAAAAATATTTTTTTAAAAATCTTGTTTTTTTTTTATTTTTTGTAGTGAGCATAACATAATGTATAGAGTTGTTAAATCACTATGTTGTACGCCTGAAACTAATATAACATTGTGTATCAATTATACTTTGATTAAAGAAAAAAATCTTGGCTTTTATTCTGAGGAGATGAAGGTTTTGAACAAAGGAGTGATATGATGTGACATATTTTGGAAAGATCCCTCTGGTTGCTGTGTAAAGGGAGGTAAGGGAAAAGGCATGGACCTATTTGGAAAAGAATCACAGTAATCTAGGCAGGGATGCTAGTGGTTTGGACAGAGCGGTAATGGCGATGTGGAAAGAAAAGATTGGATTTTGGGTGTAATTTAACCAGGAGGAGGAAAGAAAGTGGGGAGAGTGAGAAAGGGAGACAGAGAGGGAGGTAGAAAGAGAGAAAGAGAGAGAGGGAAGAGAGTTAAAGGATGCCTCTAAGGTTCTTTTAGATTAAGCAACTGAAAAAAAATGGAGTTGTTTTTTACTGAGACAGAGAAGACTGAGGGAGGAACAAATCTGAGATACTTAGAGAAATAGAGTTTTGTGGGATTTTTTTGAATCTCTTATTTTGGATGTCTCTTAGAAATCTCCACAAAGACATACCTGTAGTTATGTTCATATACGATATGTATCATGTATTCATATGATATTAATATGACTTGATCAGATTTAATCCTCACCTTAAAACAATAAAGACGTTATAATTATTGCCTGATTTGCAATTAAGTTAAATGTAATGATGATCAACTTTTTCCTGAAAGTTAATCTACAAATTATTCATTATTGTCAGAGGCATTTTATCATAGACGCATGACTTAGTGTTTTGATCTTTTAAATACAAATGTATTTAAAAGTGTTGAAATGTTAGACTTGGATCTATTCTGGGTTTTTCTTATACTAAGCCTCTGAGGGCACAGAACTATCTAATCTTGTATTTATGGGGTTGCCTTTTGACATTTTGACTCACAATAGAGATAAACTTAAGTATTAACTCCAAAGGGCAGAAGAGCTAAGAACAAATGAGGTGGTTAGGTAGAGAAAAGTCTTCTCATTGGAAAAGAACAGTCATGGAGGTTCACATTAGTGAGAATATCTTGTGCATGTGGTCTGGGTTTTTGTTTTTGTTTCTTGTTTCTTGTGTTTTGTTTTGATTTTTTCGTGTTTTTTAGCATAGTGAACTATTGGCAATTGAAAAGATGACCCTAGATGTTCAGAGATTTGTTCAAAAGTACAAGGAAAACAAGCACAGGATGAGTAAAACGCAGTGGTCAATGATGTATTTTAACCTAAAACATAAAGAAGACCTTAAATTCTGACCATTATATAAAAGGAACTTTTAAATCACAAAGAAAAATTAACAAGGTAGGTGCTATATTTCTTTAAATCTTACTCTCCACATTATTTCATAAGTTTAGTGATTTTTTTGAAGGTCTAGTGATTGTTTAAGTGTTTTATTTAACTGTTCCAACACTGAGTTAAGATATTAGTGAATGAAAACAACAATAACAAACATGCAGATTTGAGGCAGAGTTGACCACACAGAGGAGCAGAGCAATTTAGACTAGAAAGCCAACCCTGGGTATGGTATAATAAAAGTATACTTGGTCTTTGTCCTTAGCAGACCTCTTAAAACCCTTGGAATTTCCTGAGTGGTTAGTCTTGTTTTTCACAGGGAGCGCCTTTTGATCACACTTATATTTATCCTAATGAGGTGACTCAAGGTGGGACTCCTAGAAAGCTTTGAGCTGGCTTACCCAGAGGGCAAGAAGCCCCAGTACTGGCTTCCCCCCACCCTCATACCTTAGCTATGCATCTCTTCCTTTTGGCCTTTCCTGAGTTGTATGCTTTACAATAAACTGGTAAAGGTAAATAAAATGTTTGCTTGCATCCCGTGAGCCATTCTAATGAGTTATTGAACCTGAAGAGCAAGTAATGGAACACTCAAATTTATAGCTGGTCAGCCAGAAGTACAGGTGGCTTTGGGGCTTGTGACTGGAGTTCAAAGTGAGGTCAGTCTTGCAGGGAGTTGGTGTCAGAATTGAACTGAATTATCAGATGCCCAGTTGGTGTTGGGAGAACTTGGTGTGCAAAAAAATCACTCATTTGTTGTCAGAAAGAAAGAAGTCACAAGGGATGTAACTGCTGTTTCTATTAACCCAAAGTAATGAACCCAGAGGAAATAACAAGGCTCCAAATTAGCTTTGTAAATTCAGATCAGTAAAATTATGGCAAATCTCATGCATATTTATTTGTGATTCTGAAGCTCCATAAAATAATTGGAGAAGAATCAAAATTCTGTATTATTTGATCGCAAATGGGGTGAGATAAATATCAGTTACATCATTTTGTTATGTGATCTTTATTTGCTCATTCAACAAATATTTGTTAAAGTTTTCTATAGGCCAACAATTATCTTAGATGTTCCTTATATTTGTTAATGTAAGAAACAAGTCAGTGACGCATTTTGGGGTATTACATATAACTATATCTAATTTCACACGACTGCTTCTAAGAGAAAATTACTGAAATTTGAAAATATTCTTAAGCAGTCTGTTTTCTATACCATAACCTAATTTGATTTCTAACTGGTTGTTTTAAATAGATCTGCATGTTTATTGACTGTTTATTATGTGTCATAAGCTCTAAATGCATTATCTTATTTAATCCTCACAACTATGATTATCCACATTGGAAAGATGAGAAAAATGAAAATTTTAGAGAGATTAAGTAACTTACATAAAAAGTGTGATTTGAACTCAGGCAGTCTGACTCAAGAAACCACATTCTTAACCACAATACTGTTTTTAAGTAGTGTCATTGAAATAGTAGATGCCCTTTTCTTGTCAATAAATAAGACCTCTGCTATCAGCTTTGCCCAAAAGGGTAGGCACGTTACCCTGAGCCATTGATGATAAGGGGTTCCAACAGCCTCTAATAAATTATGCCATATAATAATTTTAATAAAGATTACCACTGTATAGAGATGAAGTAACTCCTTGTACTCTAGAGCATTTCTAATAGTCTTCCATTGAACTAGGCTTGATAATCATATCTTTGATGATAATAGCACTTGTGTCTCTAAGGAATACTTCTCAGTAAATTGCCTGGACTTCTAGATGCCTATTAGATATTAGCAGCTGCCTAATCCAAATTTCTCTGCACATTCTCCAAAATCCTTACAGATCACCAAGAAGTGCAAATAAAATCAATAATAGGAATCTGCAGCATTAATAAGTATCTTAGGCTCCTCAGGCTTCCATGACAAAATACCACAGATTGGGTTGATTCAATAAGAGAAATCTATTTCTCACAGTTCTGGAAGCTGGAAGGCCAAGATTTCTTAACAGTGGCAGCCCTGGAAAGGCACCACCGAGCAGGGGGGGATGAGACTTGGAAGGAAGAAGTGTCCTGTGGAATTTGGTGGTGAAAGGATATAAGAAAGCAAGTGGTGGAACTGAACCCTAGGGAAATAAAATCAGAATATATGTCATCCTCGAATACATCAACTACCAAAGAAAAAGCAGTTATCTTTATCAACAGAAGAGGGTTCTCTTGAACTAAGAAACCTCATAAGACAGCCTCACCATATCTACCTAGAAACACCTGCTATTCCCAATCCAGAAAAATGATTATAGAATGACAGGTAACATCCATTAAACCTGAAAGAAGAAAATAGAAAATTACAACCAAGAGGTTTTAGCTGATGAAAATATTCTTCAAAACAACAAACACAGGGCACCTGGGTGGCTCAGTTGGTTAAGCGAGTGACTCGATTTTGGCTCAGGTCCATGATCTCATGATTTGTGGGTTCGAGCCCCACACTGGGCTCTGTGCTGATGGTGTGGAGTCTGCTTCAGATTCACTCTCCCTCTCTCTCTGCCCCTTCCCTGCTCTGCCCTCTCTTTCTTAAAAATAAATAAACATTTAATTAAAAATAAAACAACAAACACGAAACGGTAGAAAACTTCAATAAAACACCTCCTCCCAACATGAGGAGTATTGAGTATTTAGTAATACTCATCTAAAAATGAGTATTTTTAGATATAAAAGAGGACCTAAAATCATAAATTCAGAAAACTCAGGACAGAAGTGAACAAAAAGCACAATTTAAAATCAGATATGACCAAGTTCAGGAAAGAAACTGAAGAAACGGATGAAAATCATCTCATAGGTGAAGTCTAAATTACAAAGTATCCAAGGGAGAAAATATCTGATGGCAAGTCTAATAAGATGTTTTGAGTAGAGGAAACAAAAATAAAATGAAAGTCTCAGAAAGAAAGTACTAAATATAGAACAGCAAAAATGACCCTATATACAATGGATTTTCCTAAATTAAGAAAAATAAAATAATGGAGTAGAACTATTGTTAAAACTATAATCAAAGAAAAAGTAAAACTTTAAAGTTACTGTTGGAAGTGCCCACCATATACCTTGGAAATTACAAAACAGAGTCTAGCAAAACTGTTTACTTTTAAAGATTCAGAAAAAATATGTTCGTCTGGGAAAAAAAATACCAAGAAACTTACAAAGTTTCTTGACTGAAACATACAAAAACAAGGCAAAAATGACACCGATTTTTTTAACTTAGGAAAGTATGAGTAGAGAATTTTGTATCCAGTGAAGCTGCTTTATATGTGTCACAACTAAAGGAAATTTTGGTAAAAAGATTGTTGATGAGTATTAAAATAGCAGATCTAAGAATATATCCAGAACTAAAACAAAGGCGAGAACTAGTATGAAAAAGTGTTATGTAAATTGTATGTGTTCTGACAAACTGAAAGTAACTTAGAAAAAAAGAAAAATTGGAGAAGGGAAAAAGTAGAAATTAGAATAAGGTCATTGATTGCTGCATAAGTTACAGATAGAAGTCCAAGAATATCACTTAAATTGGACAAATAGTAGAAGCCTAATTAAGGAAAAAGATCAAGGGAATTTTAAGAGTTATTAGCATAGAATTAGTCAACTAGTAAAAAGAAAAATTCAAGTTTTCCGAAGAGCAAAAATAAGTACCAAACGTAAGCAAAGATGACTAAGAGAAACAAAGTAAATCTAATATTAATGTTAACATCAAATAATAACACAGAATTGAGAACAGGCTCACTGGTCTTATCAACAAATGGAAATGGGATTAACTCGGCTATTTAATAAACAGGATTTTCAATGTGGTTTACAAAGCAAAACAAATCTATGCTGAAGAAAAGACATTGTAAAACCAAGTAATTCAGAGAAGCTAAAAGTAAAGACTGGGCTAAGGCTGAGCAGGCAAATGAAAGCACTAAGAATGTTGGGATTGAGATCAGTAAGGCAAAATTCAGTTGCAAAGTACTGAGACAAATTAACACTCTGAAATTAATTGGAAGTAAATACATTTGATAATTCACCTATCTCTGGCCATTAATTTGAAAATGTCAGATAACATTAAGCCTCAGATGGTATCTAAACACGGAGTCTCACTTATAAACTTATTCTTATAATTGATCTTGACGTACTTTGTTTCAGAAACAAGCAGTTAAACATTATATCAATAAGGTATAGAGTACATACGAATCTAAGTATTCTTTTTCTTGAAGTCCTGTTAAAATCCCAGAAATGAATTCTTTAAACTATCATTAGCCCACAAAGACAAAGAGAACTGGGAGAGGAGACAACAGTAGATGAGAGTTTCTTAATCACTTTCTAGAAGAAGAAAAGAAGTTGCAGTTGAATTATTGAGGCACAGGAAGTTAAAACCAGTGTCTTTAAAGAAAGAAGCCAGCAAGAAGTGAGGACAATTTGCCCCAAGGAATTTCTGAGAGGCTAAGCATGTAAAAGGGCTAAACAAAAAGTGGAAAACAAGGGAACTGATTCAGTGTCTGATTTTGGATCATTTGAATCCCTCAGGTGTCTTCCCACAGGCACCCATGCAGCCTGGCAACTATCTTTAACACCTGGTTCGCATGGCCAGAGGCTGATTCTTTTGGGAAATAAAACCAAAAGCCTCTGGGGTCAGGGATAGAGGCACAGAAGGGGGCACAGAGGGGGGGGTGGGATGAGAGGTTGCATAAAAATCTACAAATTAAACTGTAGTAGTCCGAGATCTCTTCCCTCATTTTTTGCCCAAAATACTTATAACCAATCATATATCTCAAGATTACACACTTGGAAAACTCCTCGCTAGAAAAACCGAACAGCCAGAAAAGATCCAATGATCAGAAGTTCTAAAGTGGTAAGGAAAATTCTAGGAAGTAAAGCTGCACTGTAGGCCAAGGAGTAACAATCCAGATTGGAGGGCTAACAAGGAGTTCAATACCAACAAGGAAGGGTATTAGAAAAAGACAGCATCTGATGAGATTGGCTGTAGAGAAAATATCAGAGGTAGGTTGTCACATTTGCTAAGGAGGCCTAATCGTAAGCCAACCAACTGAAGCAGCAGAGCAAATTTTAACTCAAGTAAGGGAAAATATTCTTAGAAGAGAAATTTTGACCATTGTGAAGTAGTACTTGGTTCAACAGTGAATAATATTTGGAGCAATACTAATGCAGAAAAAATGACTCTCTTTATCCCTGCAGAGAAGTTAAACTGGTGTTATTTTGCTTGAGAGAATTGTGAAGCACATATCAAAAGTCTTGTAGTTTTCTAAATTTTCACTCAACACTCCCCTTTTAGGAAGTTATCCAAAGAAAACAAAAGTGAATGCGCAGAAAAATTTAAATACAAGTGTGCTCATTATAGCATCGTTCCTAATAGACAAAGATTGAATTCAAAGTAAAAGTCTCAATCAGTTATAAATAAACACTGTAATAGTTATATAACTGGATACTATTGAGATAAATATTTACTTGGGAAAATATTTATAATATACCCGTAAAAAAAAAGTTTCAAAGACAACGTTTTGCTATGGTCTTATTTAAATTTTTTTTGATGTTTATTTATTTTTGAGAGAGAGAGACAGAAAGACAGAGTGTGAGTGGGGGAGGGACAGAGAGAGAGGGAGACACAGAATCCTAAGCAGGCTCCAGGCTCTAAGCTGTTAGCACAGAGACCCTCACAGGGCTTAAACCCACAAACCGTGAGATCATGACCAGANGAAAAATCTATCAGCAGTTATTTGGGAGAGTGGGTTTAAACCTGAGTTTTCTTTTCTTTCTTTTTTGTCTGTATATATAAATCCTTTTACATAAATACAGCAACTCTTAGATTTGCCACACACAGAAAGAACTAACAGATAGCTCATGTTTTAATATTACCATTAGAAAATAAAAACTACTCTTTCAAAAAGAAAGAGAAAGTCAAGGAGGATAAGAAGACGGCATGGTGGCAGGTTATTTTGTAAGGACCAGAAAATGGTTCTTCTTGGCATAAGAATATAGCAACCTTAGGGGCTAAATTAATCTCCAGGTGTCCCCTTCCTCAACAAACATTTTCAGGGCACTTACTATGAGCTACTCACTGTTGATCAGCTCTTTTCCTATTAAAAGTACCTAACCATTCATCAGATAAGACATGGAAGCAGTTGGAAATAAACAAGAATCACATACTTTTCCGTGTAGATTGTAACCTACTCTAAATATAGACATCAATGTGAAAAGACGTTCTGAGCTGTGTGAAATAGTAAAACAAATGTAAGTCTGACTATGAATAAAAGCACCCTAACAATGTCACATTCAAGTATTAATAGTGACAGCATAGAGTGTGAAACTTAAGTTTTGCTGCTAATATTTATATTTCTTTTCTTGCTTGTGTTCTAAAATAAAGTGTGATAAGGTATAGAGCAAAATGAAAAACAAATTTAAAGGCAAGGAAGCCACATGGTTTCAATCTTAAAATAAGGTTTATTTTGTTTTTTAATGTGCTGGTATTTTCTGCAACAATTGAAAACATTGCTCAGTTAGTATAAAGAGAATGATGGAACTTACACGGTTAAAACAATGAAAGCAATTGTGTTCGGAAAGCAGATGTCCTTGGCTTAGAAATATTTTCTAGATGTGAAACAGAAAAATAAATCTCTAGTTCAGTTGCCTTGCAAAGTGAGGTGATGTGTGATGTAAGTAATTACAATCCTAACAGAGCAGTATATTCAGAACATAAAGTGGCAGATTGAGTATTATATCAACATAAAAATTAGCAAATGATATAAATGCCTGAGTGGGAAATAAAAATTTATATCAAGCAAACTCTGAACATAACATGTCTACTCTCTAAAGTAAACCTACATTTGAACAGAAGTAGATAGATTTTGAATCAGAGGCCTATCAGAGATGAAAAAACCCCAGTTCACTGAGGTTTACAGTTCATTTAAATTAAACATTTCTATGTTTAATTTATATAAAGGAATAAATGAGAAAGTTTTAAGCCAAAACCAAGCTGAATTTTCCAAACTCAATTCCCTTCTTTTTTTTTTTTTCATTATTTTATCAGGTACTTTATTTACATAACTTCTCGTCCAAACAGCACAAAAGGAATTGTGAATTTGTTATTGCCAAATTGCCCTGAAAATCAGAATTTTGCTAATGCAGTACCTTCCATTCTGTTACTTGGCTTTGAACTGGGTCAAGTTTGAGCTATGAAAACTAACTTACTGGATCTGTGTATTTAATTACCACGTTGGAGGAGATGTCTTTAGCTTAAATTCTGAAGCCTTCAGCACAAAAAGGCAACTCTGTGAGTTGTCAAACAGAAAGAGCTGCCAAATGGAAAAACTTACAGATAACTCATTCAGCTGGCTGTGTTGTCTGTGACCCATCCCCGGATAGACCTCTAAGCAAACTCTCTCTCTCCACAGTCAATATCAAAGACATTTCTATTAAGATAAAAGCTGGAAGGGGCTCCTGGGTGGCTCAGTTGGTTAAGCGTCCGACTTCAGCTCAGGTCATGATCTCACGGGTTCGTGGGTTGGAGCTTTCATGCTGAAAGCTCAGAGCCTGGAGCCTGTCTTTGGATTCTGTGTCTCCCTCTGTCTCTGACCCTCCACTGTTCATGCTGTCTCTCTCTCTCTCAAAAATAAATAAAAACAACAAAAAATTAGGGGAAAAAAAGCTGGCAGATCCAGTCACCAGATACACAGATTTCATGCTAAGAGGCAGAACTAGTCCTTCCCAAGACTGGTAGACTCTTTGGAGGATTCTAACTTGATATTCTTTCCTACAACATCTCCCCAGCACTTCCTAGGACATAGTAGGAATTTTACAAGTGATTGTTGCATTGAATCAAACAAAGAGTTTATGGAGACATAAGGTATTAAAAACAGGCAGAACAAAAGATATATTTTTAGGCATTCTGTATAAGCTAGGCCTTAGAAAATGAAAAGTCTATGTTTATCCCATGGGTGTTGTTTACTTGAAGAAGCTTTTCCAAAATGTGCTTTATAGAATTTGCTGAAAGCACAGTTTTCCAGAAGTCCCCTGCTTAAGTCTCTGTGAATTTATCCATCCAATAAAAATTAATTTTACTTACTATGTTACACATAAACACATAGTTGAGATGCCGCTTTCTTTTTTTGGAAAGAGAAAAGACTTAGACTATTGTCCAGAAACCCAATAAGACTTTGGTTTTTATTAGTTTGAATATCTATAATTCATGAAAAACTGACAAATTTGTTTTGTGAACTTTAATACTGAAACTACTTAAAGCATGACTAAGAATTAGTAAAATTTATGAGAAAAAATGATGTGTGATATTCTGTGACTCATTAAAACTACTTACTCAGCACTTCAACATCAATTTCTCTTCTACCCCATGAAACAATATGAATGGACAGAAGATAACCTCTGTTTGTCCGAGAAGGTAGATGGTCCCACTAACTTCTCTGCAATGTGGACAGCAACTATATAAATGGCCCTTTATTCTACCTTTCCAAAATACTTAATTTAAGGTCAGGTAAGAAGGCAGTTAAAAACAAAGAGGCCAAAGGAATTGTAAAAACGCTGATGATATCATAAAAGAGATCACTTTAGCTTTCGCTCACCACATATGTAGTCTTGCTCCAACAAAACATCTGCCTGTCACCCCATAAACGTCCCTACACTTCTCTTCCCTTTATGAGCAAAAAATGGAGCTTTAAGGGACATTTAATAGCCAGCAGCTGTTTGGCTGCCAAATACTGCATCTGGAGGGGAGTGTAGCATTCATATGGAAAAAAAACAAAACAAAACAAAACAAAAAACAAAAATCCCAGCAACTATTGCTTAATTCTCTTTCTCCCTTCCTTTCTTTCTTCCTTCCTTTCTTCCTTCTTTCTTCTTTCCTTCTTCCTTTCTTTCTTTCCTTCCTTCCTTCCTCCTTCCTTCCTTCTTTCCTTCCTTCCTTCCTTCCTTCCTTCCTTTCTTTCTTTCTTTCTTTCTTTCTTTCTTTCTTTCTTTCTTTCTTTCTTTCAGAAAGGTGATGGGAAGGGCAGAGAGAGACGGAGAGAGGGAATCCCAAGCAGGCTCCCCACTCAGCAACGGAGCTGACACAGGGTTAATTAAACTCATGACAGTGAGATCACGACTTGAGCTGAAATCAAGAGTCACAGCTCAACCAACTGCACTATCCCAGGTGTCCTTATTGCTTAATTTTCTTAAAGTACACCAGTGTTTTGAATAAAGAAATTTGAGTACTTTGAATATGAGGAAAAACACAGGAGTTCCTTAAGTGCATCTAAAACCAGTACATTGTTCCCAGAAAGCAATGAATAACTGAGATTGTATTCTATTGTGTTTAGTACATAGGTTGAATGAGTGCTAACACAAATAAGTTTAAGGACAAGTAAAAGACACTTCATGAGAAGTTACCATTCATTTTACTCTTCTGAGATTACCTATACTTGAGGCTATAATGAATCACGGTAGTTTTCCTTGCTAGGTTATAATTTACTGAACACATATTTAATTTAAAAAATACAATTCATAAAATAAAATGTTAAGACAAGGAAACATCTACCTTAGAAAAATTAAGATGAGGGCCCCCAAGGTGGCTCAGTCGATTAAGCATCCGACTTCACTCAGGTCAAGATCTTGTAGTTCGTAGGTTCAAACCCAGGACCCTGCTTTAAGTTCTGAGTCTCCCTCTCTTTCTGTCCCTCCCCTGCTCATACTGTCTTTCTCTGTCTCTCAAAAATAAATAAACATTAAAAATTTTTTTAAAGGAAGGAAAATTAAGATGAGGAGTTAGCAGTCTAAAAGTACTTCAAAACAAGGATGAATCCAGGATCATAATATGTCGAGTGGGATTGCTTTTAAAATTTTTTTCTTTAATGTTTTATTTATTTCTAGGAGAGAGAGGGAGACAGCATGAGCAGGGGAGGGTCAGAGAGAGAGGGAGCCACAGACTGAAACAGGCTCCAGGCTCTGAGCTGGCAGTCAGCACAGAGCCCGACGCGGGGCTCGAACCCACGAACCGCGAGATCATGACCTAAGCGAAAGTCGGACGCTTAACCGACTAAGCCACCCAGGCGCCCCGGGATTGCTTTTAAAACAATATGCTTTGAGATCCTCTTAAAGGGTAATGTAAAAACTATAAAATATTGTATTTACTTTGATAACTCCTCACTGGGATCAGAGTTGTTTCCTCCACTCTTTAACTTTGAAAAAGAAGCTTGATATGACATCTGTAATATCAATACATAGTACTTCAAGAGATGGCAAATTATATCCCTGCAGAACCTATAATCTTTCAAATAGAAAGGAGTCCACGCAGGAAAGCAAGAGGAAAAGATAATTCAGCACTCACTATTCTGTTGCTGCCCTGTTGCCTCTCATTTCCCTTTTTCCTGCTTTCTTTTTCACCTTGCCTGAGACAAAAACAGACTGTAGTGTCTGCCTCATCCAGTCACCCTTCTTCTGGATCCTGAGTCATAGCCACCTTAAAATGTTAACCTGAAAGCTATCTCTTGGGCATTTCAAATTACTGTTAAAGACCTACCTCTCTCTCTCTTTCTCTCAGAAATACAATTTTTTTCCTACCATAGAAAAAATATGTTAACTACTAAATTCTGTGTAATTTTCATCATAGGTAAATTGAGAGAATCTCAACATTAATGTGCATTGCAGGAGCAAGCAACAGAATAAGACGCAAGAGGCTAGTGATTCCTTACGATTCTCCGTATGAAGAAAAGCTTAGTCCCTACCTCTTTGCAGAGTGAATATACTGAATACAAAGCTAAGGATATACATATCTTCAAAACACAGAAACAAAGGATTTGACTGCCTTCCATCCTTACTCTACTTCCTCCTTCCCTCCTTCCTTCTTTCCTTTCTTTGATTTTCTTTGTTCTCTTTTAAACTGGTAAAATTTGACGAATATGGGCCTCTGCTACCAAATGAGAATGGGTATCATATTTCCTAAAAAACATTCAACATTTTAGATTGTATTCTATGCTTCTATAATATCTGTAGTATCTTAGAGGTTCATCCCCAGAGTACTCCTATGACACAAATTTATATTTGTGTCAAATTTATATTTTACTTACATTTTATAAAACTGTACGAAATGGATCAATGCTCTTTGCACACCTACTGTTAAAGTAGGTTATACTATTGTATGATAAGTTCTTTGTCTTGAGGTAGATAAAATTCTATAAGGAGACAAAGCTTACACACAGCATAGTTATAGAATAATAAAGAGTAGTACAAAATAAAATGCTAAAGTTACACAATTAAAGGATAAAATGCTTGTTATAGATACTGGTTGTGAGGAATAAGAGAAATCACATTTATATATTTATTCAAACTCCTAGTCTTTCCCCTTGCCAATTTTATTTTTTTTTTTAATTTTTTTAAATTTTTATTTATTTCTAGGAGAGAAAGAGAGACAGCGTGAGCAGGGGAGGGTCAGAGAGAGAGGGGGTCACAGACTCTGAAACAGGCTCCAGGCTCTGAGCTGGCAGTCAGCACAGAGCCCGACGCGGGGCTCGAACCCACAAACCGTGAGATCATGACCTAAGCAAAAGCCGGACACTTAGCCGACTAAGCCACCCAGGCGCCCCATCCCCTTGCCAATTTTAAACACTATAGCCAGATTAGCCTATTGTCAGTCCCTGTTCAAAATTCATAATGGCTCCCCTTGTGTGCTGTCATGGTTCTCATATTGGAAGTATATATAAACCCCTTTTCATGAATGGGTTTTCACAGATCAGGAACCCTCAACATATGCCTCAGACCTAGGGGCTTATGAGAACCCCAACTGGAAAACAGTGACTTACGAACCTGAGTCTTATTATTTCTTTAATAATAAGTTTATAAGTGATAAACTTTTACTTGAAAGAAGTTTTGTCTTGATAGAGAAACATTGGCCTACAGAATAAGTTCTTGGCTATTTACTGTCTCACCCAGGATGTGTTTTGTATTACATGCCAGATGTGGAAGCCACAATGAACTACTCCCTTGTTCCTACACAAGTCCTCAACTTTCCTATGAGGGCATTTTCACCTTCAGCCTAGAACACCATTTCCTTCTCTTTTGTATCTTTTCTCCCATCTTCTTTTTGCCAGAAGTTAGGCCAAACAACTCCTTCTTCATGCATCTCTTTACATCCACAACAAGGATTCTCACCTTCCTCTGATTGCTCAGAGCAGCCTATCTGTGCCTCACTTATGAGGCAAACACTGAATGTATATTATCTGGAGGTATGCGCCTGGCTTTTTACTTGTGAGCAGCAAACAGCTAAAGGGTAGTGTCTGTACCTGATTCATCTTCTTCAAGTAGCTAGCAAAATATCTTGCACATAGAAGGTGCCAAATAAAAAGTCAAAGAAATAACTATATAGGTCAATGAATAGAAGGAGGTTTGAGACAAGCCATAAGGCGTTGATAGAATGTGGAGTGACTGACATTGGGATTTTTTGATAAAGGATTTAGTAAATTTCTCACCCTATTCCTGAACTAAGGATTTAATTACTCAGGAGAGAAGATATAGCTACTTCTTCACCTTATTAGTAAAATAGAGTTGTTTTCTAGGAGAACATTTTTGCTATTCAAGAGAAATTATCTTAAAGTCCAAACTTGCCAAGGGAAATTTACCAAATACTTGGAAAAAAAAAAGTAAAACCTCCATAAGCTACCATAATTCTTGCCCATGAGATAGCAATGAAAGAAGATGTGTCCAAATGGTCCACACTGTTATCCACCCTGTTTTTCTTATCTACTCTATATGATATAATCCAGATAGGTTCTCGTCTACTCATAATGCACTCATCATCTCTGACTACAGAAGCGCTCCACTTAGAACATTACTAGGAAAAGCACATATCCTCTAAATAAAATGTCATCATTACCTTTCAGAATCCTCTTGCTGATTGGTGAACATTACCAGTCTCTCTTCGCGTTTCTCATTTTTGTTTATGCGTTGTCCACATGGGATCTGAAAGACAAAAATATGAAGGACGTGTGGCTTGGATGTGTCTCAAGGGAAGATAAGCATGTCAGTGACTGGAGGAGAAAACCACCTGGTAAATGCATTTTTCATCAAAAATGTTTTTATTCTCATGTCTTGTTTTCGGCACCGCCAATTGTGAGAAAACAGACCACAAACTCGCCTTCTGCCTAGTTTCAACCAAAGGTAAAACGTTAGGTATAAACATTAAAGACTCAGTCTTTCAGTTAAAGAAGAGTCTTGTGACAGGGAGAAATTTTCCAGGAGCAGGTAAAAGAAGGCTGGACATTTCAACATAGGTGTCATAAACTGTTAACGTTGTCAGACTGACATGTTTGTAGTTCAATTAGCCACAGCCCAGGAATGAGTTTTCCAGCAGTGCTTCATGACCCATAGACACCGAGAACTTTCTTCTCCCAACACCATTCATTCCAGCTTTTTCTCCAATGAGCGCTGGTGGTTATTTCTATGATTTTCAGATAACAGGGGAACTGGTAATATGGCCATTAAAAGAGAAGAAGGTAAAAAGAAAAAAAAACAACTGTATGTAAGACACAGAATTTTTTTTTATGTCACTTCTTTTTCCTATTAATTGCAACTTAGGCATCAAACTCCGGTCCAACATTACACATACGTCAGAGTACCTCATGGGGCTTATAGTAGATTCTTGAGAGTGAAACATTTAAATACTCATGTATGCTTTAAAAGTCAATCCCTACAGGCACTTAACACATTTTAAATGCATCTGGAAACCACTAATTGCTGTGATCCCATTAGAAAATTCAGGCAGTTCAGGTCTGTGGGAAACACAAGCCAGCTTGTTTGAGTTTTATGAGTTTCTATTTAATTATAACAATAATCAAAAAAAAAATTTTGTTAAAATGATCTTAGAAGGATTTGTTTTAGCTATTGGCAAGCTGTCTGTTCATAGTGTGGGAGGGTGGCTTTTTTATTTTGTTTTGTTTTTAGCTTGTGACAGCTGTTTAAAAGTCATCTGTTACCACCATGGTAGCCAGTTACTAGATGAAAGCAAATGTCTTTCAGGACTGTTGTAGAAATTGGACCACCAACTAGTCAGCTATCTCTTAACTATGAAATTTTGCAAGAGTGCCCAATTGTTTTATATGGCACTCTGGAATTACTACACAATTCTTCAAATGCATCGAACAGTCAGACAGATGAAGTACTACCTGACAAAGTGTGACTTGCATAAGTGCCTATACTGTAATTTCTGGAAGACTTTTCTAAATTAAATTAATCAATTAATTAAAATACATTTGCAGAAAAGCTGTTTTAAGTGTCTTCAATGCTTTCGTTGGTTTTTAAAAGTACTTTTTAAAAAGTGCTAATTTCACAGAAGACTGGAAAGGACACAGGGAGTCCTGGAGTATCAGAGAATCATAGAATTTGAGGCTGTAGAGAATATTCGGAGAATTATGATGCCATCACTTTACAAGAGAAAAAAACAGAAGCTTGAAGACGACAAATGATTCGGTTAATTAATGGCTGATCTAGGATTAGATGTCAAGCCATTTGAACTCATAGTCTATGATTTTCTACTGTTGTTATAAACGCACATTATACAGATTAAGTTTTAAGTTTGAAATAAGGAGAGATCTCATTTTAATACTAAAATAATTTGAAAGTAGCATAAAAACTTTACATTATGAATGAAACCTAATAAAAATATATTTCTCAGGCAAGGATACTGTATTAATTCAACTAACTCTGGTGGTAAACAACCCCCAAAGCAGTATAAGGAGGGGTAAACTTCCAGATTTAGAATTTTGCACTTTAAGATTCACAGATAATACCTCTGAGACAGTGGAAACACACAAGACTGGTATTATCTCAAAGGTTTTAGTTTACTGAACATTGTATTTCCTTTCTAAACAGACTTTTCATATGCTGAGATTTTACACTTGTAACAATTCTGTATAGGAAGTCAAAATATCAAGTAGTGATTATAAAAAAGCCAATAGCCCAAGCATATTATAACTTCCAATAGTTTAACCATTTCCACAGATAGAGATACTTTTCCAATGGAACAGTGACAAAGAAGACAATCAGAAAAAGACAGCCATTAAAGGACTTCTCTTTCAAGTGGAAGCAAATAAAATCAAGCCAACTCCAAGGACACAGTGCCTTTCATAATGCCAGCACTTGATATGTTTTAATCATAGAGAAAATGAACAACTTTAGAAGTGTCAGAAGACTTAGCAAATATATATGTGCCTCTGAACTTTATCTGCACTAATTACAAGTAAGGGTGATATGAAATGGTAGGATAAGGAATTCTACTGAACTTCCCTCTTCTATGGTTTTTCACTGAGTGAAAGCACAAAACCAGCCTAAAAGGGAGGAAATGGATTTCCTGAATTTTTATTGGCCAGTGTGGAGACATGAAAATGGGCCAGAGCAAAGCCACTACAACAAATCAGCAGACATGGCAGTCAGAACTGCCACTCCCAGCAGCACACTGAAGTTACCTTTGATTATTATTCATTGATTTCCTATAAAATGTGTAACTCAGGGGCACCTGGGTGGCTCAGTTGGTCAAGCATCCAACTTGGGCTCATGTCATGATCTCATATTTCCCGAGTTCAAACCCCGCATCGGGCTCTCTGCTGTCGGCATGAAGCCTGCTTTGGATCCTCTGTCCTCTCTCTGCCTCTCCTTCGCTCTCTCTCTCTCTCTCAAAAATAAATAAACATTACAAAGAATTAAAAATAAATAAATAAATAAAATGTGTAATTCAAACATTTTTACCTTCCTATCCATTTTAAGTATTGGAAACAAATTCTAAATGGGACAACCAAGTTAGACATAGAACATGGTAGACTTTCATTACAGCAAATTGTGCCTGAATACCAAACAGTAGGAAGATAAAGGAAAGATAAGGTATCTCATCCTTTTTAGCCTTATGATTTAGGATTTAAATTTTAACCAAAAGATGTGCAATTAAAGACCATAAGATAGACTACCTAACTGGCTGACAGCATCCCCTAAGCTAAAGGCAAATACATTTCTTTGTTTTCCTCATTTGGTTACCCTCTTCGTCCCTCTCTCTTACTTCTCTTTTTAAGGAGAGGTTTTTTTTTTTTCCTACTGCTCAAGAAGCAGCTGTTGCTCTCTGTTTAACGTAACCAGAAGATGTCCTGGATTTTTGGATGGATTTCAGTAAATCAGTGAAGATCATAAGCTATTTGATTGTTTAAGCAGAAGTTTATACAATCCACAGTTCCAAAATAACCCAACGTTAGAGGATAAACTTACTTTTGGAAGTAAACCAAGTTTTATGAGATTTTTGCCATTTGTGGTGACAGCTTTTAATACACTTGGATTTCTAAAGTCAAATTCAAGGACTAGGATGTGACTAATACCAGTCATAGTCAACTCTGTAAAAATAGGTTTTACAGACCTTGAAAATGTCACATTAAAAATTGCCAGAGAATACTTCTGCCATTGTAGAAGTTTTTGTGTTGGTCAAGCTTCTGCTATAGCATTGGAATGTATCAGAATGCATGTATAATCAGAGGCATGAAAGCTTTACTTAAGACAGAAAAAACTTGAAGCTGACAAGGAATTTTTATCTATATAAATGCTCTTTCCTCTAGGATATACAATGTAGAACTCATAATTCTTAACTATAAACTGTTTCCTTCCAGTATCCACCTATACTAAAGTCAAAATCAGATGTTAATTAGATTCAATACATTTAGGATGAAATGTTCCAGGCAAGTACTAAACCATCATGAAAATCACTATTCTTACATCTACATATATGATAAATAATAAATATTTTATATGACAATATGCTTCCATACATACTTATATATAAAAGTGATAATACTGATGTTTTTTAGAAATGAAATTTTGGTGTCTCATATATAAAAAAGCTTTCTTATCAGTTGCATAAGAGACCTACAGGTAGTCAGTTGATCAAAAAACTAGTTAAAGTTGGTACTCAAGAAGAATAATATATTGATACCATATTAATTTATTGTAACTTAAAATACCCAGATGTACTTCAATTGCCAACCTCTTATTTCCAAGTAGGAGTCTACTCATGGTATTCTAGCTGGACTCGAGGCCCACAACAAATCCTCTGTGAATTCTAGTTTCAGTTTCTTTACATGGGAATTAGAATTTTAAGATGTTTACAAAGCTATGTGAAAACAATGCTTTTAGATCTTTGTGATCTATGTCTAATTTTTTATATTTCCTTCACCCACATCCAATTTAAATTTGGCAACTCATCTTTACTGGATGTTTCAGTTAGCTTGCTTAGGAACAACGATTCTTTTATCTTTTTTGTACTGTTTTGTCATCAGCTTATAGAAATTTTACTTACACTATGTAATTGGAAGAAAAGTAAGACTCATAAATACTTGGGGGAGCAAACAAGGCTGACTGACTCTTGGTATAACATACCACTCAATTTTGGAGGCAGAAATAAGTGAATAGCATTCAGCATGCCTTGAGTGACAGTCTGTAGATTTTGCACAGAGAATGGGCAGCAGGTTAAGACATGCTGAGCTGGTTAAGTGGAGGTTAGAAAAAGAGCAGTACTTTCCATCAGGAGTTGGAAAATCCTGCAGAGTCAGGAAGCTAACATAAATTGGTGTTTCTTGTTGGTAGGATCTATGAAGAACAAGTAAATGAATATCCTGCTTAAAGGCTTTAAAATTCAATTTTTTAAAGAAAGAGAAATAAAAAACAAAACACAATGCTACTTAAAATTTGTCCATTTTCTTTCAGAACTTATTGTTTTTTCATTACCTTTTGTAACTGCTAAAGCATGAGTTTACTTGATGCCAATATGCAGATAATAATGTGTAACACTTTCAAGGGGAGAAAGCACCAGATTCAAAACTCTTTTTTTACCTTTTTTTTCTGGTCCTAACTCCTAAATTAACTAGATGTGAATTAGTAAGCATAATAATTATTTTCTCTAGGTTTCAGTCCTCTTCTGTAGAATTAAGGCCTGATTAGGTTAGATCTAATATTTTTTGAATTCTAAAATTCTATGACCATGACTATCACTGCCAAATATTTACAGTCAGCATGGGATGGTGACCAGGATCACTACTAGATTAATGCTAAAGGCAGGAGTACTATTACCTCTGTATTTGCCTCCTTAAGCAGAATTAAGTGGCTTATACAAAACTCAAGAATAAGTTTGGGAGCTAAAGGACCAAAGGAAGATTTCCTTATGCTTAATGTTCTTTTGTATTGTCTGGTAAGAAATAACTTCAAGAATTTTATAGGTTATTTCCAATGCTTGCAAACCACTGGTAATAGCATCCTTCTTACCTGGACCATTAGAGTATCATCTTAACAGGTCTGCCTCTTCCCTCAGCTCCCCTCTATCTGCTTTCCACATTGTAGGCATAGTTTTTGGTTTTGTTTTCTTTGTTTGTTTGTTGTTTGTTTTTCAACACACACATTTGACCCAATCACCTCCCCTTTCTCCACCCCCACAATAAAAACACCTGTCATGGTTTTCCATTACAGTGACCAAAGTTCTTGTCATAGCTAAAGGGCTCTGCATGTCTTTTTTTTTTTTATTTTTTACATTTATTTATTTTCGAGAGACAGAGTAAGACAAAGTGTGAGTGGAGAGGGGCAGAGGGGGAAGGAGACACAGAATCTGAAGCAGCCTCCAGGCTCTGAGCAAGCATTCAGCACAAAGCCCGACGTGGGGCTCAAACCCAAGTTGAGATCACGACCTGAGCCGAAGTCAGACACTCAGCCAACTGAGCCACCCAGGAGCCCCAAGAGCTCTGCATGTCTTAAATGGGTTCAATACTGGATACAAGAAGTGATGGTTCTTTGTAGTGTGGGAACAGTTCTGGTCTTGCAAGATGTTTAACATCACTGGCTCCCAATCATTATGATAACTAAGTATGCTGCCTTCTTCTTCATTAACCCAGCAGCACCTTCCAACATCTTTTCTATCACCCATAAGATAATTTTGTCAGTTTCTTGAAGGTGCCAAGCTCCCTTCTGCTATTATCTTTGAAGCAACTATTCCTTCTTAGATTGTTCTTCTCCTTAAAGTAAATCTTTCCCAATTTCCCATATTATACAAATTCTTTTAATGTATACACTTACAACTCTATGCACCTTCCTTTTGCAGCATTTAGCATAATTGTAATTTCCCTAGTTTGATGTGTGGGTGATTACTTGCTTAAGGCCATTCTTCTCCATAAGACTGTGCATTCTGTGACTACACTTTTCATGTTCACACTGAATCTGCAGCACCTAGTGCAGTGCCTGTAATATGCTAAATGTTCCATCAACATTCAGTGAATGAATTGAAGAATATTAATTATGACAGCAGTTAGTTGTACATGGAACTGTAACATTTTTATGACAAAATATGGTTTCCTAATAATGCCTCAGCTTTCTCTAAATTATTCTTTATACCAGTTTCTATGTTTAAGAAACTTTAGCCTCACAGCTCCTTATCAAAGTAATTATATCTCCAAATTTTTTAAAAAGAAAGAAAAAGGAATCCATTTAGCTGGGAAACAGGAACTACAAAACATATTGGGTGATCATAAAACCAATCTAAATTTATAAGCACAAACCTAAGATTCTATTAAAGTATTTCAGATAATTTCTATCCCAAATTAAGCAAATGTTCAAGGTTTTTAAGAATATAATAATGTCATAAAAAATTAAGCATATGTTCTAGATTTCCTTCCTTTATATCCTCTTGCAAGTAAAATTCCTATAGCTAACAGATACTTATGACACTTTGATTGTACAATAGAAGAAGTTGGAAGAAAGGAAAATTACACACCACTCTCATTTACAGTAATGGCTTGAGGGAAATTAAGAATAAGAAAGATTTTTGGCTACACATCGTTTGGCTAAACCAAAAGAAAGAAATACCCAAAAGAACTGCTGGTTTTTTTTTTTTTTCCATTTCATGTTTCTGAGAAAGGTGTCAAATCAGGGGACTTTTATCATCTATTTGCTTCTAAGAAGTCTTTTTGTTTTATAGCAATAAAGTAAAAATCTTTGCCATCACAGATTCTCTATGGCTCAGTCATATCAGGCCAGGTGCACTACTTCTATATGAAAAACTCGCCATCTGGAGACTGAAACTGGAAAAGTTCCTGAATGAGGAGTCAGGAGACCAAGATTCTATCACCAGGATTGTCACTAAACATTCTTGTTCCTGGATAAGGTGTTTATCACCATTTCTGAAATGAGAAGAGATTGAACATTATAGTGGCTAAGAGCCCTTCTAGTACTTAGGTGTTCTGGAATTGGTTATTCAGGATTATATACACTGCAATATCACTCATGAAGCGTATGTCTTAAAGATTCACCAAAATACAACCAATAGCCAATTCTTACCCCACAGAGAGGATTTTATTGTCCATATAGTATCCCTCATTCTGCAGCAAGATAATCGTATGCTTACTCTGGGTCTCTATCCTGCTTAAATTCAGGAACTATTCTTAGAGTGTAGATTTCTACTGAAGAACTTCACTGAGGTCCCTTAAATGATAAATTCACCTGTTTTAACATGTGTATTGTAAAGAGGATCAGATTAAGAGACAAAAGATGTGGGTTCCAAGCTGTCTCTTACACTCAACAGCATTGTGACTTGTGGCAAATTATTTAAACTCTTTGAGCCCCAATATCCTCCTCTGTGAAGTATGGATAATACTTCCTGTCTTCAGAGGGGAAAACATAAATATTAAACAAGAGATTGGATTTGAAAGCCATTCCAATTCACCCTCTCTACAAGGGCATTTGCCTAGAGTTGCCTATTCAGTACTGTTAGAGTTAACTATTTAGTACTAGAGTAACTATTAGTGTGACTATTCAGTAAGTCCTAAATAAATACGGTAGAATTAAATTTTTGTTTAATATCTATAACTCACTGGAAGGCCTAGAGAGAAAGTGACTTTTATGGAACAAGAATGTTATTATACATGTTATTATTTGTGAAAATGGATGATTTTGCTGATAACCATAAAATGGGAGATTAAGGATATGTTATTTGTTTTATGAGAATAGGCTTCAGATGAATGTGTTCTCACCTGCATCAAATTTTTAGCAATATGAGCAATATCAGAAACTCTACTTTCAAAATATTATTGTTGTTGTTGTTATTATTATTAATGGCAGGCTATTGTGATAAAGGAATTAAAGTACACTTATAGTGGAGAGCTCTGAGCAATGTGTAGAAATGTTGAAACATTATATTGTATATTTGAATCTAGTATAACACTAGTAATTATACTTCAATTAAAAAAAAATAAAATATAGGGGCACCTGGGTGGCTCAGTCTATTAAGCGTCCAACTCCTGATTTTGGTTCAGGTCATGATCTCACGGTTTCATTAGTTTGAGTCCCTCGTCATGCTCTGTGTACTGAACTCATTGAGCCTGCTTGGGATTCTCCCTCTCCCTCTCTCTCTGCCTCTCGACCCCNTACTCCCGACTACGTAGAGAACATCTTGAAATTTTAGCAGGGGGTTATCTCCAAATTAATAAATGTTACATAAAAAACGATGCTATCTCAATGTAACTCAAATAAAAATAAATGGAAGACTTTAATTATAATAAAAATTAATTAACAATGATTGAGCTCAGCCCTGAGTTTGTAATCAGTGCTTTCTGTTAATAATGAAACATTGAGATGAGACTTGACCCCTGAACCCTGGATTTCAGCTACAAAATCCAAGCTTTGGTTTTTACATGTGACACTCAAGATCCTCTCAGACTAATTATGCAGTCTTCACCTTAGTCTTATCTTAATGTTAATGTTTACAGTTATATTTTTTCTTTTTTAACAAACAACAGAACAATCTCTAATTAGAAATTCATCTTATTTTTTGACACATATGTAAGTAGGATGAAATTTGTCTACACTTTAAAGTTGAAAATCTTCCTACTCATTTTTTTTTCCAATTATAACTCAAACTTGATTGTTTTGATGCTATTCCAATACTTTATGTCCCTTTCTTCTACAAAAACTCAAGAGAAAAGCATATTTTTCTTTGGTTTAGGCTGAATAATTTTTTTGCTTAATTTAGTGTCCTCAGCTGTTTTGCCTTTTGTAATTCAAAAAATACAAGTTATCTTCCCAGAAGATTTTTGAACACCTTCTCCTGGTAAAGAGTTTTTGAAAAATGATAATGTATTCTCTAAAGCTGAAAGAGAAAAATGAATACAGCAATCTATTAAGAACATGCTGTTGTAACTTGTAAGTGTACAATCTGTTTCAGAGTCACCAGAACATAATTTATTGTATTTATCAATATTTATTCACATCAAAAGGAAACATTTCACTATATTTGTAAAGTGAGATTTAATTTAAAACTATTAAAGGGACAATTTACCTTTAAATCTATTTTATGAATTATGCTGCTTAATATATTTCCTCTTTCAGAATTTATACAAAAGCATAGACTAATTAATTTTGATTACTCACCATAATAATCTATTAACTGTGTACTAACTGCCCCACTGTGACTATTTCTCTGTCATCCAAGGCTTTTTATGTTCTTAGCTCAAGCAAAGGATCCATTTGTTTAAACTGTGCTTTGTGGCCACTAGAATAATTTTCACCCATATGTTGTTTTAATTTTAAAACCATGGGGATACTTAATCTTGGCAGTGTTTTCAAATAAACTTAATTTTTTACTCATTCTCTGCACAATTTAAGTAGAAAGACATTTTTAATTTTTGTCTCTTTCTTAAAGACTTGAGGACATATGTGTATAAATTATGTTTCTTTTATTCTAAGTCATTCATCCTTCATGAAAACAATATTTGAAAGGTCCAAACTATCACAACTCCATTCAGATGGGGAAACAACTGTGACTAACAGGTTTTCCTCTGAGGGATCCTCATTATCTAATCTTAATGAGGATGCAAAGTTCAGGAAATGATAGTTAAAGCACTAAAAAATAAAGCATTGAAGAGCATTTTTTAAAGGTTAACAATTAAATTGATGTTTTATCCTCAGCAGGAAGTATTTAGCTGACAAAGAACTCAGTAAGCATGTTCTGCTCTCCTCCAGGCCCTGGCCCCCACTGGCTGGTTAAAGAGGCCTAGCCTCCGCCCATCCCCACACCCCTCCCGGAGTCCCAATGGTCAAGGGCCAGGAACCTCAACTGACTAGGCGTGTAGAATGCCTGACTGTCCTATGTTATTCCACAGGCCCCTTTGGCACCTATGTGCTTCAGATTCTTTTCGCAGGAAGAATTTAATCTAATATCCAATTTCCCATGTTCAAAAACTATTTATTGTCAAGTCTTCTTTCTGCATGTGTCATTTAGCTCATTAAAATTGTGAAATGGTCCAGGGGCCGCAAATTTCACTGGAGAAGTTGTACTGGAAGCCAGTATTACAGTCATGAAATTGTAGACTTAGTGGAGAGAGAATAGAAGCAAGCTGAGAGGGAGACAGAGAGACAGAGCTTGGAAAGAAAAGGACAAAATGAGAAGATATGTTTCCTCTTCTTTTCTGGATTTTAAAAGTATATTACAATTCTGATTTTTTAAGAAATTCCCTCAAAGAATTGAGGAAAGCATATCTGAAAATAGTGAGTTAACACTGGACCAGTGTACAAATACATGCTTGTCACACATAATGTTAGGGCTGCATGCAAGCCTTATGCTAACAGGGACAGGTTCGTGGATGCTGTCATTTAAAAGAGGGCTTTTGGAGTTTCTGCAACAGAGCATGACCTAAGAAGAGATTCCTGAGAATGAAGTCCCTCTGCATTTCACAACAAGAAATATTTTGGCAAAGGCAGAAATCTATTGTTGCTAGATTCATGAAACATTGTCCTTATGCTCGCAGGCATGTCGTGTCCCTTTGTCCACCTCGGACTTTTAACAGGAACTTTCCTTGGATGTCCATTTGCTTGCTTACACCTAAATGATGCACAAGGAAGTTTGTGTTTCAATTTCCTTTGGAAAAGTTGACTATTTGAATAAAGCAATCCCGTGACTTCATATTTAGAAATATACTTTTTAAGAGTTTTTTATGCTTCCCGTCAACATGAAGAGGTGGCACCATGAAAGATGCGGTGAAGGACACCTGCTACAGGGGCACACGCTGCCTGAATCCTTGCACTGATTATTGCTTAGTCAGGATTATTAACACCCATAATACACTAAAAAGGCAAAGCATAGTAAAATTATTTACATGAGTACTTAAACTGTGTTACTACTTGCAAAACTATTAGAAAGAATTAAGTAACTAGGATAATAGTCATATAGTTAAGTGTGTCATTTCAAAGCTTGGTTATCTGTTGTGGACAAAGGGGTAACTGGTAAAAGCTGTAACAATTTTAAAGAATAACACCACACATTACTACATTTTATAAGCTCCATTTCCCACCCGGGATACATGAAGCCATATCTTAATTGCTATATTATCAAACTTATAATCAATCACACAGGTCATTTTAATACAAAAACTTTAGGCACTTAAAAAAGAAATTAAGTTACAGCAGACTCTGATAAGCAAGCGAAATGAAAGTAAAGTCGCACAGCGTTATGTTACTCACCATGTTCAATACTGAAAGTCCCGCTCAGTCCTAGGTAAGCATACTACAAGGTCTAATAGAGATGTGAAGAGGCTGTCTTTATGACTCTTTGAATCAAACAGTAACTAAGTGGTTTAAGTAGAAACATATATTTTGAAAGGTTAATCCACCCATACACAGGGAAACCCCTTTTTTAAGAAAGTCACCCTGCTGCCAAGAGGCTATTAATATTCACCCCTCAGATAGAAATACAGCCACCAGATAAAAGATTCACAACCTATGTGAAAATACCACAGAGGATTCCCTCTTAGTCTCTATGTTGTAATGGAAACACAAGAAAACAATATACCTCTTCAAGCAATCGGGGGGACTACAGGAAATCAACCTGCCCACTGAATGGAAAAGTTCTATCAGCTTAATAGGATCACAACACATAAACATAAATGTATAATTAGTATAATTTACTGTAAGGACCACATAGGTCACACACTCATTTCTAGGAATGTTCCTCTGTTTCATCTTCCTATTTTTTTTCCCTGAGAGAGCTAGCACCCAAGTTAACATTTAAATACTCAGCCTTCAAAGTAATTTAGAAATAAGCCCACTACCTTTAAAAAAAAAAGTTGCTGAATGTTTTCCTACTTAGGAGGGAAATTATATTTATAGTCTTTATATTGCTTCACTGGCAACATGGAGGAATTATGTAGATTTTTCTCATCATATGAGAAAATTGCCTATATTAACTGTTGGCAGTGGCAAATCTCTCCAAACAATTAATACATTTCTATCAGTTCAGGAATGAAATTATTGCTGATGAGATCCCCAATAGTAATCACCAGTGGTTATTTATACCATTAGTTTATGTTGAAGTATTCATTCTTTGGGTAGTCATGGCGAGGGTAAGTAAACGGCAAATACCATGATGGCTATATGCTGGAGAGGACAGGGTGTATCTGAGTTTGCCTGTTTGGCTGCCTCCAGGTCTCATCACAAGGCACTGCACCTCGGGAGAACAGATTTGACAGTATGAGTTAATGAAGACCCCACTTCTATAATTCCACTTCTACAAAAATACTTTGCAAAATCAATGAATCACAAAGGAAACTTCAACATTATCCTTTTTATGACAGAATGTTGTAAATATCAATACTGGGTGGTAAAATCATGAATGTTCAGTATATTTCTCTTTAGTTCCTTCTGTACTTTCAAAATTTTTTCAAAAGAAAAAGTTGTCCCATAATGCAATGTAGCTTGCATGTACACTCAACCTAAAAAATTTTTTTTAACTTAAACAAAACTAGGAAGTAAACTATCTGTTCTTCATCTGAGTTATCAAACATTTGGTATGAAAATACCGTTGTTGCAAGGTTTCCTAAAGTCCTTTGAACCTGTCTTTTGAAAAGTATTATTAAATAACACAAAATGACATTTACCTCATTTACCTTGTTAGTTTCTTTCCATGTGAGAAAAATAATTACTTATGTTTCCTAAGAATATGCCATTTTAGTGTGATACCAAAAGAACAAGGAGACATTTATCAGCAAACAGCAATAAGGTGATTAAGTCATTCTTACAGACTGGAATCTTTAGAATCTAATATCTTCCTTTGCTGAAATTTCTTTTAAAATCATGGAGTGCTATACAAATGTACAATGTAATTTCTGTTATTAAAACCCTAACATGTTCTCAAAGTGTGTCCAATCTTGTTTCAAGCCATGCACCTTTTCATTTGACAACCACATAAATTAAAGGGTGTGGAGACAGCATAGAAGTTTGTTTCAGAATCTACTGAAGGCTATGCAGGAAGGTTATTCTATTAAAAGCTATGGGATGCATAGTGGGTATGATGATGCTTATCAACGGAAAATGAAATAAGACATCATTTTCATTTACCTCATGAAATGTTGGAGAAGAGAGAGTCCATAAAACACACAGACAGATCTTGTTATCTCTACCTTCCCTCACTGGAACTGTAAAAGGGAAGCCGGACTACATTGAACACCACCATGAAATAAAGGCATTACTGGTCCATAAACAACTGCATTGTGTCTAGCTTACCTCTAAGCCACTTAACATCAACTGGGAGAAAAATTTGCTATTTGCTGACAAATAATTTTTACTGTTCACAAAAGAGCATTTTGTTTAGTGATTTACCTTTAGGGAAAAACAAGGAAATGAGTTGAAAAATATTTTAATAGAACTTGAAGACTGGTGTCTAAAGGTTTGATCCAAAATTAATTTCACATGGCTTAAGGGTGCAAGTCATCTGGGGGAAAAGGGGAAAAGAAGGAGAACGTGAGACTGGTGAAGTAAGATATGACCACTGGGAGTTGAATTTGGAAAAAGAAAGTCATCCTCAGTGATTCTACCTTTATCTGGAAGTAATATCAAGAGTATTTTAGATTCTAAGGAAAGGAGGTTTTGAAGGTTTAGGCTTGGGAAAGGGCGAATGCAACCTGCCTCTAAGAGATGAGCTGGATGTATCACCCAGTAAGAAGGCTCCCCGGACCTCGGCTGTATCTCCGGGGTTCAGTGGCACGTGTCCCTGTGAAGACTGGCAAAGTGCTTCCAAGTTCTTGTTTTCTGGCACCATTTCAAGCCAGGCGTTCTCCCTCTCTGCCACCAAGTTAGCTTCCCAACATCCCAGATTCCAGATCATGGGTAAGAATGGAGGTTGAATGAAGACAATAATGTGGATACCACAGCTGAGGAATAAAAATTCCTCAAATACGTTCAAAGGTTTCACCACTTAAGGTTTTCTAAGAAATATGGTAAAGCCAACCTGGCAATGTTTGCCTCATTTTAGTTTCTTTGGGAGTTGTTCAAACTAGATTCTATCCGTTCAGTGAGAGCTTTCCACGGATTTGGGACGTTTGATGGCCCTCTAGAGCCCTTCAGAAGGGAGGCCATGGCTCCTTGCCAAACTTTGGTCCTTGTTGTTTCCATGAGAGTCAAAGTAGAGAGTGTATTTTTATTATAACTTAAGAACATCACCTGTGATATTACTTAAAGGATAGAGATGGTTGTACCAGGGGCCTCAGCTGGGTGAATATCAAACTAGAAGGGTAATGTGGCCTGTGCTCTACTGTTTCCTATCTCAGATTATTGGTATTAAACTTAGTGCTTATTTTGAGCTTTCTACTTCATAAAAAAATGGTATTTTTCTCTTAGAGTCAAAGTCTCATAACAACCAGGAGTATAACATATATATATATACTTATGATATAATGATATGATATGATATAAGTTATACTTATGATATAGGGATTAAATTTGGTTTGTTTCTCCATCCTTTTCCCCCACAATAGAACCATTATTTTTTTTTTAATTTTTAAAATGTTTATTTATTTATTTTGAGAGAGGGAGAGAGAGAGCAAGTGCGAGCAGGTGTGGGGCAGAAAGTGAGGGAGAGAGTGAGAAGCCCACGTAGGCTCTGTGCTGGCAGTACAGATGCAGGGCTGGAACCTACAAACTGTGAGATCATGACCTGAGCTGAAGTCAAGAGTCGGACACTTAAACAACTGAGCCACCTAGGCACCCCGAGTAGAACTATTGTTTTAAGGAATTGAGTAATTCTATACATTTTTGCTGAGTTCTCCCTCATTACCATGTGTGTGTGCATGTGTGTGTGTATGAGTGGGTGTGTGTGTGTGTGTGTGTGAATGCTTTTTTTAAACTCTAGTTATGGATAATGAAAAGCTAAACAACATATGACTTAAACATTAAATTATCATCATTCTGCTTTTTCTTAAGAAGCAGAACCAAGTTTTTGCTGAAGAATTCTGCCAAAAAGAGGATATATCAAGTAAGCAATTGGGAGGGAGAAGAGGAATAAATCTCCTTTCTAAAGAGGATGAAAGGCTGGATGAGAATCACGGATGTAGATAAATCAGAAATGCAGCTGTTTGGGACCAAAGTCCAGTTATCACTGTACACCAGGCTCAAAGATGTGGTGATCTTTACAAGACAACCCCAGATGTTGACAAGTAGAGCTGCCCCAAGAGAACCCTGACACTCAACCCCTTTGACCTGTACCCTCACCACAACTGTATTCCTTCCTGTTTTCAATACACATGAATATATGTTTTCATCCAAATCCAGGAAGCATACCTGTTTTCAATATTAAATTTGCTTTTGATCATTTCTGTCTTACAGGAATTACCACCCAAAGAGCATTAACTTAGAAGTCTGGCATTCTGGACCAAATTCTATAAGATCAACATTGAATAATTGACACATTCCCCATCTGTGGAAAACTGAGTTTGGGTATTGGAAGCCCTCTACATCTTATTTCAAGGAACATTTTTCTTACAGAAGTTTCTTGTTTTCAATTGGAAATCTAAAATGGAGAAATAACTTTTGCTCTTAAGCTGTGATTTCCACCTCCTGTGACTCTTCTTTACAGCCAATTGTATTCATGTGATCTTCAGATCTCAACTCCACATCTACAGCATTGCGGAGTTTGTGCGTTTGGGAATAGACAGGAACTTTAAAACTGCAAAAAACAGTTACTAAAATGATTTACTTTATGGTTACTTTAAGGAAAAGTCACATACTATGCTGAACTTTGGGAGGGGTCCTCATTGCTTTGTCCCAAAGGACTGAGGAGATTACATAACAAATGTAAAACTACCTCCACACGTTGAAACTCACAAATAATTTTAAAGCTTGTATTGGAGGTCCTTTTATACATCAACAAGAAAAAATGCTGAGATATGTCTACAGAAATTTAATTAAAAATTTTTCTTTATGTTTATTTTTGAGAGAGAGAAACAGAGCACAAGAGGTGGAGGGGCAGAGAGAGGGGAGACACAGAATCCAAAGCAGGCTCCAGGCTCTGAGCTGTCAGCACAGAGCCCAGCACGGGGCTCAAACTCACTAACTGTGAAATCATGACCTGAGCTGAAGTCAGAGGCTCAACTGACAGAGCCACTCAGGCATCCCATAGAAATTTAATTTAAACCAATTCATTATTCTCCAGTAGCATTCATTCTAACAACCTTACTACAAATCAGGTTCATTTAACCCCTGAAGGCTTCTGTTCCTTTACCTAAAAAATGAGATTTGGTCAGTTGATGCCTAAAAATCCCATCCCAGTTGAAAGATTCTATAATTTGATATCAGACCAAATAGCAAATAGCACATTTCCATTTTGATTGGTTTTATGTTTTTAAGGTCCCGTGCATAGTTGAGAAATAATATCAAAAATACAACCTCCACATTGTCTATAGTGCGTCTATTTTGAGTCAATTCTACTCATGGAATTATATGAACTCATTCAGCTCTTAAACCAAAGCATGGAAGATCTGGAAGAGTTGGACTCCCAGCACAACTCAAAAGTTATATACTTCAATGCCTAATTTACTGTCAAGAAGTAAGCAGGCCTTAGGAAAAACTGATGTCATCATGTTCTTCACTGTTCTGTAAAAATGTTTGATAGTAAGGGGAAGTACTTCACTCTTAAGAAAATTGTCTCTATCGTATAAAATGCTAGGGTTTCAGAAAGTCAACCATATGCAAGGACTAAAAGGAATAATTATTTTCCCTTTAACTCTTTAAATTACAAATGTCAAACATGAGAATTATGCAAAGTTTAAGAGTATAAAATTATACCACATGGAAAGAGAAAAAATGGAGAAATAATTCTTGATATTAGGCTGTTATTTCCTAAGATAATACTATTTTCAGGTAATCTGCTGTATATTCCTCCAATTTTTTCTTTTTTATACATGTAATAATCGGTATCATTATTAGGTATAATACTTCGTTCCTGATTGAAACTAACAAGTATGACTATTGGCAATAACATTTCTGATTTTGTTAACCTGGGACACTTCTTATAATTCAATAAATTATAGTCTCTCCTTTATCTACTAAACTGAAGGAGAAAATAAAAAATAATATCATAAATTCAAGAGATTTTCATGGTCATTTTCTATGGTTTTTAAAACAGTGAATAAATGATCCATGTAATATAAAGAACAAACACATATGGACAGAGCCCATTGCTGAAATTAAGCCAAATTCATATAAAAATTAGCTTGGATAAAATTGAATAACTTATATCATCATTGCTGCGTTGCATGATCATTAACTATTAAATGGAAGCAATTCACATATATGAGTTTTATGATGATGATTGGGAATAACGACTAGAAATAATTTCTGATCATCTATTATATATCAGATGGCTTACAAATATTATGTCCTGGCTACTTAAAGTGAAGTCTTTGATCAGTAGGAAACTTGTTAGATAAGCAGAATCTCAGACCCACCCCAGACTTACTGAATCAAAATCTGCATTTTAATAAGATCTCCAGGAATGAGAGAGAATCTCATTAACGAACATTAAAGTTTGAGAAGCACCATGTTTTCTCATTTATTCTTTATAGTAACTAGCAAATAAGGTATCACTAACTCCCTATTACTCATGAGGAAAATGAAATTCAGAGATGCAGAAGTGATAGTCAAAATATTTGAGGACTGGTTCAACACAAGCATCAGCCAATGAGAGGGAGACTTGAACTATGATAGGTATAAGTATCCAACATCAGCCATGTCAAGCAAGAACTGAAGTACCATCTAAACAATCTTAGCCAGCAATTGGCATAGCTAGGATTCAGACCCTGGTTTGTACGTCTCAGAAACACATAACTTTTCTCACTATCCTACACAGAGCTTATTGTATTTTACAAATTAACCAAGAATTTCTAAGGCCTACTGGGCACAAGGTAGATCTAAAACTAACGGTTAAAGATTTCACCATTTCCACCTTCCCTCTGCTTATTCATTTCTTCATTTCAATCTCATCTGCCCTACCACTCTACTTGAATATATCCAAGTGAGCCAAAACGGTATGGTCTCAGTCAAAGAAACAAAGCCCAGCTCCCTTGAGGATGGCTAGAACCTGATATTTACCTGTAAAAACTTTCTGTGACATTGTTATTTATGATATGAAATATGTGTCTGGGCTTTTCTTCCTTTCTGGCACAGAGCTCCTGAAACCCTTGGAATTTCCTAAGTGATGAGAGTGATGAAGCTACTTTTGTTATTTTAACAAAGTGACTTTTGGACCAACCTAAGGTTGCCTGGAGAACCTACCCATGTGATTAGAGGGTTAGAATTTTCCTTTCTCTCCTTGACCTCTAGGAAGGGGAGTGGGGCTGGTGGTTGAATCAATCAATGATTTAATCAATTGTGCTTCTATAATGAAACCTCCATTAAAAACCTAAAGGATGGAGTTTGGAGAACTTCTGTGTTGGTAAGTGTGTGGTGATTTGGAGAAAGTGGCATGTAGTGTGAGAGAATACGGAAGCTCCATGCCCTTTCCACCTTTTCCCCATACCTTGCCCTATGCATATCTTCCATCTGTCTGTTCCTGAGTTAGAGCCTTTTATAAAAAACCATCAATCTAGTAAAATGTTTCTCTGAGTTCTGTGAACTACTCTCTAGCAAATTAACCAAGGTTGAGGTGGTGGGAACTTCCCATCTATAATGTGTCAATCAGAAAGACAGGTAAAAACTTAAACTTGTGACTGGTGTCTGAAGTCCAAGTTGGGGGTTGTTGGAACTCCCCAGTCTACAGCCAGTCTGTCAGAAGTACATGTGACTGTCTGGATTTGCAACTGGCCTCTGAAGTTGGAAGTAGGCAGTCTTGTGGGACGAAGCCCTTAACGTGTGGGATCTGACTGTACCTCAGAGAGACAGAGTCAGATATGAGTTGAATTGTAGGACACAGCTGGTGTGGCACAGAATTACTACAATTACTGGTTATTCAAGTAGAGGGGTAGAGCAGAAGAGATAGAAATGAAGAAATGAATAGGCAGAGGGAAATTGGAAATGGTGAAATCTTTTACCTTTAGTTTTGGCTCTACCTCATGTGCCAGTGGGCCTTAGAAATTTTTGGTGGATTTGATATGTGGGGGGAATCCTCCACATATTTGGTGACCAGAAGTGCCTGAAGTGTCCTGTGTGAGTGTGGTAGTAATTAAAGGAGACACAACAGAGATAGACTCACAGATGGACAACTGTGGTGTTTTCTAACACACTCTCTAAAAATGTCATGGTTTTGTCTCTGTGATTGCTCTTCTCACAATAAAGGATTATGAAATATTTCTGGTCACACCCTAGTAAAACCTATGTTACTTTTCATAACTTGGAAGTTAATAGTCATTTTTATCCCCCAGTCTTTCTATTTACAGTCTAGCAGGAGCCCTTATCTCTTTCTTCCCTTCTCAGTGTCACTGCACCCTGGGGCATCTGCCAGGAGTGTCTGTGTGATTCTTTCTTTCATTCCAAAGGTTGTGACCATAAGTACTGTGAAAAGGAGAATTTGTTTCTTTGGAAGATAGTGCATGGTTACAATCTGTGACTGCATGTTTCTTCTTCTTGTTTTAATATTTATTAATTTTTTGAGAGAGAAAAGAGACATAGTGCAAGCTGGGTAGGGGCAGAGAGAGGGAAACACAGCATTGGAAGCAGGCTCCAGGCTCTGAGCTGTGAGCATAGAGCCTGACGTGGGGCTCGAGCTCACGAGCTGTGAGGTCATGACCTGAGCCAAAGTTGGATGCCGAACCGACTGAGCCACCCAGGTGCCCCTGCATGTTTCTTTTTAACACAGCCAAAGCAAAGTTCAAGTCTCAGTGTTGGAAGAACTTAGAAGGTATTCTTTTTTTTTTTTTTTAATTTTAAATTGTTAAGTGATGTATAGTATAGAGAAATAGTGCGTGTATCATAAATATATAGCTTGATGAATTTTCAAAAACTGAATATGCCTGTTTAAACAACATCCATTTCAAGAAACCAAACATTACCAAGGAGATAGACTTTTAATTGACTATCCATGGCAGGGGTTGTGAATTGCCAGGGTTAAGTATCTCTCTTGTTTGTGACTCATCTCATCCTGATGAAGTCAAATTAGTGAAAGTAGTCTATATACCAAGGCAAGCAAGTGTGGAGTTGAGAGTAAGTTGTGGATAGGATGTTTGCTGATTATAACTGGGGAACCTGATTGTTTCCACCACCAGGTTCTTGTTTGCTGGGTCTGACTTCATAAGCTATGGCATTATGTCTAGCTCTCAAAGTACTTTCTAGAATTGGATCTCTCTCCTTTGGGAGGCACTGTAGTGCCTCTGGAGACTCATCTTTTCCTACTTCATCTCAGTGTGGGAATATCAAAATGTTTCAGACATCCTTGGTTATAAATATTTTCCACTTGGACCTGACCTGTTTCTCCTCTGTCAAGCATATTCCTATCACTTCTCCCATTGGATCTGTTGTGGTTGCCTTCCAATGGGGATGGGAAGCCATGGGAATCCTGGTCACTCTCTATTCTGGATCACTGGTTCTTGGATGATGAGGTTATTCTACATGGTTTGTAGGTCTCTGAGGCCATGAACTCTCCTAGAAGTCTCTCCTGTGGGTGTCAATTTTTGTCCTATCTCCTGTCACTGTTAACAACTCTCAAAGTCTTTTCCTTAGGATCTTAGAGGAGTGCCCTCTGTGAATTTCTCGAGTTTATGGTAAAAATCCCTTACACTCATAGTTCAAAGTCAGCTTGATTACAAGTCACACAGTAATAGCCACCTTCATAAGGAATCTGGGCTCTATTCATAAAGCAGAACAAAAAGCCTCCAATAGACAAAACAAGAAGGTTATCAACCTAAATACTTGTCATTTCTCAGGAAATGTAGCGCTTCATGGATGTTGGGTGAAAAGTGAGATATTGAGTTTTCTTAAGTTATTGAAGCAACACAGTATCGCGGAAGTTTGATTTTGTACCTGATGTAGCCAGTTTCGAACCATACATTCCCCTCTGGATTGCAATTCACATTTCAGTGATATTTCATTAATGTTTCATCAGTAACTGATAGAACTGTGAAAAAGAACAGCAGAAACAAACATGCCTCTTGAGGCCTAGGCTGAGAAATGGCTTTGCTTCCTATATATTATAGTGGTCAAAGTTAGTTATAGGGTCAGTTCAGATTCAGAGAGTAGAGAAATAAACTTTATTCTCTTGATGGGAGAAGCAATGTGACTTTTCAGTTTTTCTCATCAAGAGGAGAGACATGTATCCCAGGTACCCCCTTTTCTCACCTAGTTTAAAGGCCAGCCAAGCCCCCAAAACATGATTACCTAGCCTGGCCACCTGCTGACTAAAACATATATGTGAGTTCCACTGAGACCAAAACTGCCTCTATGAGCCCAGCCCAAACTGACAATCCATGGAATTTTGAGCTAAATAATTGCTTGTTTCCATAAAATAACTAAGTTTTAGAGAGAGCTGTTACACAGCAAAAATGACTAGACTGCCCTATCAGATACTTAAAAATGTATAGAAACTTCTAAGCACTGTGATGTAATACGGGTTTTATTTTTGTCTTTATTTTTGTCTTTATTTTTACTTTTGTCTTCTGGAAAACAGTAAAGAGTATCCATGTACAGCCCACAGCCTCATTTCTGAGAAAAATAAACAAAACAAGACAGACAATTCCTCTCCTTTGCTTTGTAATCCCTCAAGCAGGCCTAGAGCACTTCTAGCCTCATTCTGGAGTCACTTCAAATTCTAACAACTGCCCTGCCCTGCCAGGTTCCTCACTTCCCATCTCTCAGAAAGCTATGTTTCACTACTCCTCCTCTGAGGGAGTGATTCCAGGGGTCTGTCCCTTCCCCTCAGAGAGCCAGAGCATCCAGCACCTGCCTGTTCCTTTCTCCTCACTTGCTCACCAGACACCTATGGTCTGTGCTCCTTGGAAAGCTGGGCTCTGCCTCACAATTCTTTTCTTACAAGGAAATCTCTGAAAAATTTTCCAAAGAAAAGCATCTCCACTTTCTTACCTAAGCAAGTCCTTCTGGGGGATGATATGTGGAAATAAAGGAGCTTCAGAGAGTGAAATTCATTCACACATTCACACTGGTGCTGCCTACACTCTCTTCTGGACATATTGCCAACACTATCCCTGAATAATGGATCCAGACTAAGAGTTTAAATGGGGAAAAACAGAGCAAGGTGAGGCTTTGTGAAAACAAAGTTTACAATTAGAAAATAACTTTTTAAGAACATACATAACTTCCTCAAGTTGTCAAGCAGTTCCTAAACAAGTGGAAATAGAAAGCAAGTGTTGTAGTAGTTGCTAGAAACTTAATGGGAAACATCTCCACATAGGCTCAGCTTCAGCTGGTGGTACCAACAGAAACCTGTATGGGTGAACTGTGGACATCAGGATGTTTTCTATGCAAGGACAGGAGGTCTGACTTGCCAATTAGTACAGAAAACTCAGCAAGAACAATGAATCAAGATAATAGGTTACTGGAGAAATTCAGGAATGGGAACCAAGAAGTAAACAGGCCAATGCATTCACATAGTTTGTTGGATCAGAGTCAATTAGAATCAACCATGAGTGCCAAGAGTAAAACAAACAAACAAACAAATTATTCTCAGTTCTCAGGGTCTTTCTTTGGTCCTTATAACTTGGAATAAATGGGTTGGAGATCAGAGGTCAGAGGTCTTGGCATGCACTAAAAATTCTTTCTGCATCCTTGCTGTGATGGTTAAAGGTAGACAACAAAACCAAGTTGCCCCCAAAGCAAAGGAATTAGGGTAAACATGACTATGGTAGTTACAATAAAGTAGACTTGAAAATATTTAGAAGGGATGGATCAAATCATTGTGTACTTCTTGGAAATTACTTTTTAAAAATGGGGAAGGGGTATGGGTAATGGATTAAGAATCACAATCGCTAACCTGGAAAAATTCTCTGTGAATGCAATTTTGTCCATTTGCCATTTGTTAATAAGCTTGACCAATGAAAGGATGACTCAAGATCATGTACAAAGTGCAGTTGAAAAAAGCACTAAATTGTATTGGATCACAATCTGGAAAGTTCAGTAAGTCTTAATTTACTGGGAGAGGTTGTTTCAGGTTGAGCAGATTCTAGTATTATCATATAGATAACTGTTCTTGAGGCATGAAGGTTACTTGGCTGGTGATAGTTCTGCAAGTCTGGAAGTTTTGTGTTGAAAAGGTGCTCCCTGGTTATTAGTCTGAGTCAAGTTTAGATATGCCTAGAGGGTAGAACTGAGATATGTTGTTTAGATAATTTGTACATCTTTAAGAATCATGTTTACAGCCTGACTGGGGAGAAGTGTGCTATCTTAGGCCTGTATTCATCACCTTAAAAATAGTATCATGTTGTTAGGATAGAGATTTCTGCAATAAAAATCTTACAAATCATCTCATTTTTCCCAGCTTAGAATTTAACTTGAGCATAGACTTCATAAATTCTACAGGAATTGTCACTCTAATTGCTGTGAGAGCTTGCTGAATCTTGAAGGCAAAAGTATTTTGACTTGAAGAGGAAGCTATTGCATAAAATAACTTGAGATAGCAGATAAAATGAAGTAACACACCATTAAAATTGTTATTTTTTAGAGTAGTTGTAAAATCTACATGCAAATGCAAAGAACTATACCATCTGCCATGAGTTTAATTATGTCAAGCAAGTGCAACTGCAAATTATCATCTACATTTTTAAAGAGTAGAACTTGCATTCTTGCTTGTTTCATTGCCAAGTAATTTGCCTTGACCTTATTGCTTGACTCTTAACTGCCCACCAGGTACAGATGCACTATTTTTTCTTCACCTTTGGCCTCTGTTCTCCCCAGTGGTGAACATTCTCTTACAGAGCTTACCATATTGTCAACCTTGGCCTTTGGGTCTTCAGGTTTTTCCTTTGGGCTCTATGGTGTCCACATCATTCTCCATATATATTTTTAATTTTATTTTTTAATCTTTACTTTTGAAAAGCAGGGGTGAGGAACACACACACAGTTGACCCTTGAGCAATGTGAGGGTTAGGGGCACCAAGCCTCCAGGCAGTTGGAAATCTACACATAAATTTTAACTTTAATGTTTATTGATTTTTGAGAGAGAGGGAAGGCGCACTAGTTGGGGGGAGAGGCAGAAAGAGAAGAGGTCAGAGGATCCAAAACAGGCTCTGCATTGACAGCAGAAAGCCCCATGTGGCTCTCATGAGCCATGAGACTATGACATGAGCCAAAGTCGGACACTTAAGCAACTGAACTATCCAGGTGTCCCCCAAATATAACTTTGGCTCCCCCAAAACTTAACTACTACTAGCCTACTGTTGACTAGAAGCCTTACCAATAACATAAACAGTCATTTGGCACATATTTTGTATGTTATATGTCTTATGTACTGTATTCTTACAATAAAGTAAGCTAGAAAAAAGAAAATGTTAAGAAAATCATAAGGAAGAGAAAACACATTTACAGTGCTGTACTATACTTATCAACTTATAAGTAGACCTGCACAGTTCAAACTCATGCTGTTTAAGGGTCAACTGTATATACACACACACACACACACACACACACACACACATATATATATATATATTCACCTTCATAGTTCAAGCCACTAAGCCATCAGATGAATTATGGCTTAACAGATGCTTACCTATAAGATTGGACTCTCTTTGGAATAGGAAGGAAGCTTTCTAAAGGATAGTAGAAATAATATCATGTCCCTCTCTCTTCCTCCCTGCTGCACATGGCACTGGGGGTGAAGTATTAGGATCTACTAGGATTCCTGCTCAGGGTGAGGGAGGTATGGCAGTTCCCTCTGGGATAAGAGTGCATAAACTTTGATGCCATCATAGCTTGGAAGTCTGCAGCAGGAGGTGCTATTTCAGAGTCAGCTGTTCCCCGCAGCCCTCAAAATATGGTTGCTGCTTTCCCTTCACCTGACTTCTTCCCCAGGGCAAAGTTCCCTCTCATCTTCACTCAAGAATCTGTCAGAATTTCATTAAATCACATGTGTGAAGTTAGCACTCTGACTGTTAGCAGAGTTTTAGTTGCCTCTAGACACCTGAAGTGATGGAATCAGACACTTTGTGTTTTCAAATCCTGGCTTTGTGATCTTGAGTGAGATAACTTTTAGCCTCTTGGGGCCTTATTTTTCTCATCTGTAAAAAGGATTATTATGGTGGTTGTGGCTTTTTACCATTGTAATAGGGTTGTTGTGAGGATTGAAAGGGTGCATGTGAAGTGGCTAGATCATCTCAGGCATGCTGTTAACCAGGTTGGGCAGAAAAGAACATTCCCTTCAATGAGCCCTGAGGTATGGATAGCTGAAGCTTCCTGAGTCCAGGGTTACACTGTCCCTTACTGCAGGCCACCCAGAGTTATGAACAGCCGTGTTTGGGTCCCTAGTAGCAGTTGTAAGGTACTTCCTGGGTTGCGTATCAGTTACGTTCAACTCTTCAAGTAATTCTTGACAAAAATTACATCCTGGTGTTAGATACAGTAAGGGAATTAGGTGGAGTAGGGATCTGACTCAAGGCCATCGAGGGAGCACCAGCAGAGTTACACTGGAAGACTGGTGTTCTCAGAAGACCACACACTTGTGGGTGGTCAGCTCTGCCACAGCAGCTGAGCAACAGCAAGCAAGTCTACTGGAATCTAAAAACCTGAGAGGCCTTTGTTCTAGAGGATATGGGATACGGTTCCCTTGGGCCCTCAGAAATAATCAGGGCGATAATAGGAGGGGAGCTAATTTCTGGAAATTAGGCCAAAAAAGCTTGTACTGAAATTGTGGATAAGAGGAAGTACCTCCTCATATTATAACGACGGGCAGTTGAAACTGGGGAAGTAAGCCTTGTACTCAGTTTTTTTGCCCTGTATTAATGAGGAGTAAAAAGGCTCCTCAAGTAACAAGGGGGAATGGCTTCATCACCATTTCAAACTCTTCATGGGAACTAAGGATCTGCCAGATTTTCAGATTAGCACTGAGTACCAGATATCTTTTAGGGGATGGTAGGATTACAAAAATGACAGGTTTTAAAAATGTGCTGTGGTGACTTCTGCTTTGTTTTTTCATTTCATGAGGCTCTCTGTATATGAGTCTGCTTGTGTGTTTATACACACATAGACACAATTATATAGAGAAACATAGATACACGTATATATGTTTACACAAAACATATAATGTGGACATTTTAGATTGCTTGGTCTTTGATAAAATGAAAGCTAATTAAAACAGTTTTATAAAGTTTTCAGTTTTAAGAGAAAAATAAATTAGGAATATCAATTTCTATTTGGCAAGTGCTTGGTAAGCAGAGTGTATTCTCCACGGAAATAAATTTTGAGCCACAGTCTTAGACTGAGCAGTGCAAAGATAGAAATTATTTCCTTGGTGAAAACTAGGAACAGTATGACCCAAGGCCTTGGAGAATTTCCAATGAAATGCTGAATGAAGGTCACAGCAACATCTTTATTTTTAAGTGGAGCAACTCAGTAAGATATTTACAGAAACATACGGCTTGAATGATAAAATGTATGTGAATATCTTAATAATTTAGTCCATTTCCTGATGCAAGTTGACATAAACTCAAGGATTGTTTTAATAAAAACTATGTGCTGTTTTTCAAACATATGTGTTGGATTTGACAATGGGGTGGGGGAGGGAGAGAGAGAACAGGGCAACTAAGCAACTGAAAAGTGATTGGTAACTGTTCAAGCTAGATGAATAGGAGCCCCATCTTGGACTAGAAGCTTCCCTGACAACATAGAGCTTCCCACGCAGATCGTAACCTCCTCCCTCGCTGCCCCCGCCACTGCCTTATGTAGGAGTTTATCTTTTCTAGCTATCACTATGGGTAGAGTAAAAACTACTTTTATAAAAATTACCTTCATGGTTACTGAAAGCTGAGGAGGAATACTTCATTAATCATGGGTCATGACTCATAGTTTAAAGACAACTAGTAAGCATTTGTACAATTTCTGTGGGGCTAGATTTTTTTTCTTGTTGCATAAAGGTTGCTTTCATTACACTTCTTTTCATTTCATCCACATCATAGCATCACTTTCTGGATGAAATACTTCACTAACTCCCTGAATTTGACCCTTTGCAGAGACGTAGAGAATTTTGATGACTGTTTTATTTATGTTTCCTCTAGAAATAGGCACTTAAAAAGAAAAGGTCTTTCAAAATTGGCCACCTTGCAGAACACTCAAAACAGTTTATAAAGATTTTCATAATAAGAGAAGACATTCAGATTACAGAAACGAACACACATAAACCACTTCAGCTGTACATAAAAGAGTGGAAGCATCAAGGACTGTTCTAGAAATTTGGAGACTTTGACAGAGCTGCCAAACTCCTATTTTGATGCATGAAAAAATTAAGACTAGATGTTGATTTTGTGGGAAACATTTTATTAGGACTGCTTTTATTACAATTAAAATGCAGGCAATTTTATAAAAACTTGAGAAATGAGCCTGATAGTTAGATGTGAGAATATGTCTACATTCCCTTTGGAGGGTGAAGATGTTGTTTAGGGTATAGTTTTCATCACACAGTGCCAATGACACGGGAGATGGTATTCAAATTGTGATGAACTTAGAAGCCACCTTGAATATTGCCTCAAACACCCTCTCATGTAAACTTACATTCTGTGATTGTTCCTTTCACAAACTATATGCTAAAAAGCTCCTAATATGTTTACAAGTAGATTGAGTAAAACATCAATTTGTGCAATTTCGAGGAGACAGAGAAACAGTTAGAGGAAATGAAGGAAAAAACCCCATTAGCCAAATTAATAAAATAAAGGAAACTTAAACCCTCCAGAAAAAAGATTTTCAAAAAATAATATCCTCAGCAGATTATAGTATATCACTTATTTTTATGTCCTAGCATATAGTAACATTTCTTCAATGATTTGGAGTTCATAATTATACATATTTAAAATCATGCATTTACCTATCTATCATTTATTTTCCAAATGGGAAATATGTGGGGGTTTTTTTCAGGTTTATTAAGGTATAGTTGACAAGTAAAAGTGTAACATGTGTTGATTTTGTGTTTCATTGTTCAGTTTCTGCCAATGTTGGTGTTAGGGTCTACAAACTCATTTACTGGGACTGGTGTTAATTTGTTTTTAATGTTTATTTATTTTTGAAGGAGGGAGAAACAGAATGTGAACAGGGGAGGGGCAAAGAGAGAGGGAGACATAGAACCCGAAGCAGGCTTTAGGCTCTGAACCTGACGCTGGGTTTGAACTCATGAACTGCAAGATCATGACCTGAACTGAAGTCAGACACTTAATGGACTGAGCCACTCAGGTGCCCCAGTACTGATGTTTATAGAAGCACCATATATAGATATAGCATAGATGTATATATATAAGTGAAATGTAGGATATGTGTGCGAAGGGTTGTGTATGCATAAAATGCTAGTGTCTATTTAAATATGAATGCTTCTGGAAGAATATGATTCTAATGAGACGGGAAAAGAAGGTAATGGGAGAGGAGAGTGAAGCTGAAACAAAAGAAGTAAACAGAGGGAAGAGGGGTACTGCCTCACGTATTGTCTGTGTATTTTGAATTCTTGGGAGCCTTTGAGGTGGGTAGACAGAAATAACATGAGACAGATTTGGCAGTAATAAAGAAGCAGGATATTTGCAGATGCTACCCTATGGTTTATCTGACGTCTTCCCCTCATTATTAACAAAGCTAAACCTACATTCAACCATTTCAACCTCTGGGATTCTCAGTATCAATTTCAAATTATCGAAAACTAGCACTTTATGAATGATCTTAAATTCTCCTTTTGTGAAAGAAAAAATCTCTAGGATATATTTTTACAAAATAATATTAAAAATCTCTTTTAACTCATTTCTAGGTAAATTGATTTAACTCATTTCTAGGTAAATTGTTAACAAAACACATTAGCTAAACTAATTTGCATATGGCAAAGTAAAGTATCATGTATCCATTGGTTAAACTGATGCCTTAATGAAATTTCCCATTTAATATTGAACTTTCCCTTTGCACAATGCCTTGGCTTATATATCATTAGTATTTTATCTGAAAAATGGTGAGTGTCTCAGATATATCACCATGCTTTGTTAAAGTCAGTCAAAGGATGCTGCACGTCACTGTGATTGTCTCAAAACTTTTCCAATTGACATAATGTGGATGAGGTAAAGCAGTTCTTGGTTAAAGAAAGGCTACCCTTATCCTGAATTATTACATTATCTATAATCGAGAGATTTCATAGCAGATCAATAACAGTAGTGAAAATTTGCCATCTAGCTTCAATTTTTTAAAAAAATGTTTAAGTCTACCTATTTAAAATTGTCTAGTGTTTCTTTTGACTAATATATTCCCCAAATGTGATTTTCCACAAGATCTTTTATACTCATTACATATTTTTAAATTGTTTGCTTACATTTAATATTTTGGAAACCTTAGCTCTCATCAGTATTTTTTTCATCAGCTTTGTTTTGATTTAATTTTATCTTTTTAATGTTTATTTATTTATTTTGAGAGACAAAGAGAAAGAGAGAGAAGGAGAGGGGCAGAGAGAGAGGAAAAAGAGAATTCCAATCAGCTCAGAGCCCTATGTGGGGCTTGAATTTGGCATGACTGGAGCTGAAACCAAGAGTCAGTTGCTCAACCAAATGAGCCACCCAGGCACCCCTGTTTATTTTTAAAACTTAAATGTCTTAAAACATGTAGGATAAGACCAAGATGCATACAAATGAGTGGGGGGAAAACTGTGTCTTTGCAACCGCCTACAGAGAGAGAATAACACTATTAACAAAATTTCTCTCTTTGAGGCGAAGGGGAAGGTGATAAAATAGAAATATGGATTTATTTTTGTCATTCATTCATTCATTCATTCACTCAGCCAGTATTTACTGAGCACCTAATCTTATGCCCTGGTGGAACATAAGATTAACTGAAGACAGGTGAAACATTAACAGGCGAGGAAGACATAGACTATGTCAGATAGTGATAAATGATATGCAGAAACATAAACCTAGGACAGAGATGTGGGATTTGGTACAGTAATTCCCGCTTATCCATGGTTTCACTTCCTGGTGTTTCATTTAGCACCTCTAACCCCTGATCAACTGCGGTCCAGAAGCAGAGTTTCCTCCTTCTGACATATGGTCAGAAGGTCAATAGTAGCCTAAAGCCATGTCACATGTCTATGTCATTCACCTCACTTCATCTCATTATGTAGGCATTTTATGATCTCACACCATTACAAGAAGAAAGATGAATCCATACAATAAGATATTTTGAGACAGAGAGACCACATTCACATAACTTTTATTACAGTTATATTGTTGTGGTTGCGATACTTTATTGTTAGTTATTATTGTTAATCTCTTACTGTGTCTAATTTATAAATTAAACTTTATCATAGGACAAATGCATAGGAAAAAAACATATACAAGGATAGGTACCATCTGCAGCTTCAGACATCCACTGGGGGCCTTCAGACGTATCTTCTGTGAATAAAAGGGGTTAGTGTAATCGGAGATGGCTCCACTGACAAAGTAGTATTCAAACCAAAATACAAGGAGATGAGGGAGTAAGCAAGTGGATACATGGGGGATAGTATGCCAGACAGAGGGAAAGCAAGAGCAAAGGCCCTGGGAAGGGAGTGTGTTGAGAAGAGATATAAGTAAAGGATGGAAGAGTAATTGGCTTTTTGGCCATTGGCTTTACTCTGGAGACATCGAAAGACACTAGATAGTTTTGAACAAAAGAATAACATAATGTGACTTTGTTTTCAAAAGAATCTAGGTGCTATGTTGAGAATAAACCCTAGGGGAGCAAAGTAGAAACAGAGGACCAGTTAGGAGGCTATTTAGAACAAAAGATTCTGCTGTCTTAAAGCAGTGTAGTGTTGGTGGAGTATAATCTGAAGTCAGACACAATAAAATTTGCAGATGAAATGGATATGAGATACTAAACAAAACGGATGCAAGGACTATCTCGGGGTTTTAGGTCTAAGCAACTGGATGGATTGTGTTGCCATTTACTAAGATGAGGAAGCCTATGTGGGGAGGAGGTTTACAGAGTAAGATCTAGAATTCAGTTTGTTACAGTTATGCACATCTAAGTCAAGCCAGCAAGTGGGTGGTTGTATGTATTAGCCGGACGCTATAAGAAAGGAAGTACAGGTCATATATATTTATTTGGTAAGCAGTTGCATATAGATACACTTAAAGCCATGAGACTAGATGAGATATCACCAACACAGTGAGTGCAGAAGAGAAAAGATCCAGTGACTGGGGCCTGGGTGCTCCATTGTTAAACGAATGGAGCAGAGAAGGAATCAAAAAAAAAAAAAAAAAAATGGCTGAGGAGCGCCTGGGTGGCTTAGTCGGTTAAGCGTCCGACTTTCGCTTAGGTCATGATCTCACGGTTAGGGGGTTCGAGCCCCGCGTCGGGCTCTGTGCTGACTGCCAGCTCAGAGCCTGGAGCCTGTTTCAGTCTGTGACCCCCTCTCTCTCTGACCCTCCCTTGCTCACGCTGTCTCTCTCTCTCTCCTAGAAATAAATAAAAAAAAATAAAAAATTAAAATTAAAAAAAGAAAAAAAAATGGCTGAGAAGCAGCTTCTACTTAGCCATAGGGATAATCAGAGAAAATGATGTCTTGGAAGCCAAGTGAAGGAAAGGAGGAGGGAGAATCTACAATATAAATGCTCCTGAAAAGTCAAGTTAGCTGCTTGATAATTTCCCACTACATTTTAAAAAGTGTTTCTTTGGCAATCTCGGCAAAAACCTGTTTTATTAGAGGGTTGAGGTGAAGACCAAATTAGAAGGAGTTACCAAAAAAATAGAATAGTTTGAGGGTTGAAATAAGTTTAATAGTAACCTGGTATTCTGCTGTTCAGTTGATTTCCTCCTGAAGGAGGACTTCCAGATCATCCAGATAGCAGAGTAGAAAGAAACTAGCATGGCAGCTCATCTTGAACTACAGGCGAATCATGACTAGAACTCTTCCGTTAATTTTACAAGATAGAATAAAGTACAACAAAGATTTTTTTTAATGTTGAAAAAGTGAAAATCAATATTATTAATCATTATTAATTGTTTTCTCACTTTTTTCCAAACTGTGTCTCTTTCTGCCCTTATAGTTTGCCCTGCACTATTGCATTCAGTTATTGCTACGTATAAGCCTCCACATGTGACTTTCACAGTTTAGCAAATTAGATCAAAAGTCCCAAACAGTCAAAGGTGGTGCCCTAATATCACTTGGAAGATAAAATACTGTATAAGAAGGGAGCAGATGGCAGGACTCTAGATGTCCAACCACAAACACTGCTAGAAAGGGAGGCATGGTTAGCCCAATGGGGGACAGATTCAGGCAACCTCAAGGGAAGTATGAAGGAAGAAGGATTGAGCTAATAGGATCAAGGTTGGAAAAGGTGGCTTAAGCCAGGGTCATAAGTAGGAAGTATGTGCAGTTAATTGGGAAAACCTTTCTGAAGCATGGCCAAGGAGAAGTCAATACTAATTCAGGAGTAAGGGCCAGATGTTTAGTCTGTAAGTGACCTTTATAGTTTATTGTGCATCTTTATACAGAATATTCTCTTCTTTCCTCCTTACCCAAATTTGACCCAGCTGCAAAGAACTTTATTTTCTACTCATCCTCCATGTTCAGGTTAACATCTGGCTATCTCCTTAATATACAAGTTACAGCTAAAGTTTAATAGAATGTTTCTCTCATTGAGAAACCATTTGATTTCTTTCTCTGAGACCAAGTCTAGTGTTGAAACTAGAGCTTGGATATTGATCACTCCGAGGCAGATAGAATGGCAAGTTACCTTAACTACCAGATTTTTTAACTGTACTTATTCTCTATCATCCCTATGACTTTCTTTGTCCTGACTGACCTTCTTATGATAAGCAGAATTGTTTGCATCACAGACAGTAGACTGTACATTCCAAGTGATGAAAATCCAAACCAAATCAACCTAAATGAAAATCACTGGTTCATGTAACTTAGAATTCCAGAGGTTTTAGTCATTCCAGCCACCATGCTTATATATTCTTGTCTTTAAGCCCTTGCTTCTTAACAGATCTGGGGGTGGTACACACAAATATGACCATTATCTTTAAAATACTATAAAGACTTCTTAGAAAATCTAAGATTCTGCTCTATCTATGCGAATTATGAGAAATGTAGGGTCACAGATAAGGAAGTGATTCTCTAGCTTGAAAATCATATTATTGAAATCTTTTCTCATTCTTATGTAATCTCTACAGTGGACACCTGCTTTCATCTCATACCAGCCTTGAAGCTGAATTCAGTACTTCTTCAGTTGCTACCATTAGGAATCCTTCTCTGTAAAGCATGAGTGAGCAATTTAAACTTACTAATGATTTTGTGGAGAAGACTACAGGAGAAATTTCATTATACAACATACAATATTTTACTCAGAATTACATTAAATTATTCTCAATCTCTCTTCTCCATTACTTCTCCCTGTAGCCAATTCCATGAAGGGTCAAATCTCTTCCTCTTCTAAGCAGAACAGTAGAACTTTCTGTCATCTCTCTCAATCCATCTGTGGTGCTGGCCAAACTACAGCACTGGAAACTCCAAATTGGCTTGTCAAAGTGTTAATTTCAAAACTGAATTTCCCCTAAGAGGAAACTTTCGGAATATAGCTAAGAAAATAATGTTTTCTTTATTATTTACATTTAAATTGATATTGCCAAGTCAATTGTAAAATATTATTATTACTTTTTACTTTCCTAGATAAAACCAAGGTATAACAACTTTAATTACTCTCCATGTCTGAAAAAGAACTTTCAGTTAAGGCTGGTATGTACAGTTAGTGAATTACCACACCCCTAAAGATATAAGAATCTTTGGGAAGTTTATCTGAAGAGAAACTCTAAATCATGAGCAATGTAGGGAACCCACCTAAACAATTTCCTTCTAGTTTTACTTCCATAATAAAAACCTTGAAGTAGTGAGAAAGAATTTTATGGTTATGTTTTATGGTGATCATGAAAATAATAATGAGTCAAGACAGAATACATATGGTTTGGCATGAAAAATGCAGTGTTTCTCCCAGCCAAAAGAGCGAGAGGGGGCAGCAAAAGAGGAAGATTCCCTCTCTCTGAGATTCAAGACTTTTCACTGCAGCGGCACTGGGTGGCTCAGTCAGTTAAGCATCCAACTTCAGCTCACGTGATGATCTCCTGGTTTGCAAGGTTGAGCTCTGCATCAAGCTCTGTGCTGACAGCTCAGAGCCTTGAACCTGCTTCAGATTCTGTGTCTCCATCTCTCTCTCCACCCCTCCCCTGCTTATGCTTGTCTCTCTCTCTAATATACATAAACATTCAAAAGAATTTTTTTAATAAAAATATTTTAAAAACTTTTCATTGCAGATGACAAAATTTAGAAAACTTGCTATATAAATTTGCATATTATATTAATATTTACATCTCAGCATATTTGATTAAAAAGAGTTAGGAATAAATGAGCAAAAATAATTGAGTTTGTATAGACTTTAAATTTATAGTTACTGATCTTTCTGTTGCTGGCAAAGATATTTTTAGCCATGCTTAACCTTACTGATGCTATCCACTGTGTTCTATGCTTTCTTAAATCCATCCACTATATATTCAAGCTTGCCATAAGAAGACTAAAATGAAAATTCAAGCAATTTATTTCACTCTAAGTAGACATAGCTTCTTTCAGACAGCTATTTGGAGGAATATGATAGACTCATGTTTTTTCAATTCCAGTTTTATTTAGGTTTAATTGACATATAACATTGTGTAAGTTTAAGGGATAGGTATACATATATACATATATGTGTATGTGTGTGTATATATATATATATAACGTGTGTATACACACACACACACTTGGAAATGATTGTCACAATAAATTTATTTAACACCCATCATTCCAGACAGTTACATTTTTTTTCTTATGATGAGAACTTTTAAGATTTACTTTCTTAGCAACTTACAAATATATAGTACTGTTAACAATAGTCACCATGTGTATATTATATTCTCAGGACTTACTTATCTCATAACTGGAAGTTTGTGGCTTTTGACCACCTTCATCCAATTCTCTGCCGCACCCCCACCAAGATATTTTTTAAGCATGCAAAACTTATTGGGGAAGTTAAGCAGTTTATGGGGAAAAAAAAAAAAACCTTTCAACCTTCTTTTTATATATTTACATAAGACTTTGAATTTTACCACATTAATGAGATTTTTACACCAGAGGAGTGGAAGTGATGCCAGTTAGCACTCCAGACATTAGCAGGCTCAATACTGATTATAATAATGAATCTTGCTAGTGTCCATATGTATCAGAATGGGAATAGCACTGTGGTCATGGCCCAGAGCACCCAAAGGACAGAATGCCTTAGCCACAGATGTCCCTCACTGACAACATGGAAAACTTGGCAAAGACACTTAGATTTACAATTACATTTGTAGGAAATTAACTTGCTTTCCGATAAATGTGCCTATAATCAGGAAAAAATGTTTATCTTCTAAAATTTGCTTTTTTCATCCTTAGGGAAAAAAAGATTGTAGGCCTTTTGGTTTGTCTCCTCCATTACTTACAATGTAAGTCTAATGAAGAAGATGATTCAAATTCTTTAATATATTTATATAAATTCTTATCTGGTTTTAACAGAAGTTACCACTTTTAGGAGATCATCTGGGCTACAAAAGATGTCTTTTGCTTATGATAGTAAAATATTGCTTTATAACTAGATAGGTGAAGGTTTAAGAAGATTAAAATGTGAAGTCACATTATGTTAAGATTTGTGAATTGCCTGTTGGAGCCATGTGTCTCATTGGCAAGAGAGATATAGAAGCGTAATCCAAATCCATCCCAGTCATAACTACAGTTGAGCATCACCTGGGGCAGCTACCACAACAGTTTAACCAGGAGAGACCTACTGATTCCAAGAATCTTCTGGTTATTTGGCTGCTGTTTCATCTGCTCTCGCTGGAGAAAATTGGGCTAGGAAGATACTTAAGATGCACGTTTTAGTTTATCACTTGCTTTGCCGGCCAATGTTGCCTGTTGTTTCCAAGGTAATTTTTTAGCTATTCTTTGAGAAAATAATAGAAACAGGTTTTAAATTGCTTTATATAAGAATTCTCATTATGTTGGCACCATATTGTTAATGGATTTGACCTTAGTTTGAAACGTAAAAAGTAACAGAAGACAAGAGCAGAGTTGTGGGGCATGGTTCCAGATAATTCTTCCATGTATTCCCAGTTTTAATAGAATGTTAAGATAATAGACAGCCAACAAAATGATAAGAAATGTGTTGTGTCCCTGACATGGATTTCTCACAGAAGTGTAATGCTTCTCTACTTATCTTTTGGTATAAAATAATTGGGTTAACACTATAGCTCACTGCCTAGAGAGGCTGAACACAGTATTGTTTGAAGTATTATTTGAATTGAGCTTTCCCTTAAACATTTTCTGTAGCTCCTCACAGAAAAGATTTTCTCCTAGTGTTACAGCTATTGCTTTTAATAGTACAACTGAACTTTTAATACATACAATTATAGACAAATTGAAAAATAACCATAATTTCATCACCCCAAAGAGTTAAATTACTTTTTAAAGAAATATATAAATGTGTTTCAAAAATTCAAGTAATGCTGAGAAAAATAAAATTAAAATTAATAAGCCTTTCTTTCCTTACCTTTTCTGCCACT
>NW_027527963.1:1888255-2007293 GCF_008692635.1 Crocuta crocuta
TTGGTAATATTTTAGAAATATTTTTGTATGTACATACAGATCTACTCACTAAAAAAATTATATATAGAAAATCATTTACTGTTTGAGCATAGCTTCTGTCCAAAAACAGAGCTTGAAATAAATGCATTTACAAGTAGTTTATTGGAAGTGATTCCAGGGATCATAAGTAAAGGATAGAAGTATGGTAGCAAATCTCCATGATAGCCCATTGTTCCCACCTCTTGGTATTCATACTCTTGTATAGTCTCCTCCCACACTGCACCAAATACTTTAGGTCACTGAGAGCACACAGCAGAAGTGGTGATATGGCCCTTCCAAAACTAGGTCATAGAAGATATGTGGCTTCCTGCTTGCACTCTCCCTTGGCCTCTCCCTTGGATCTCTCTCTCTTTCACTCTGGGGAAAGCCAGCTGTCATGAGGTGAGCAGCAGTCCACATTGTGAGGAACTGAGGGCTCCTGCTCACAGCCACAGGAGTAAGTTCAGAGATGGATCCTCCAGCCCCAGTCAAGCCTTCTGATGAATTTGGCCCTAGGTGATATTTGAACTACATGCTTATGAGAGACTCCGAGCTAGAACCACTCTACTGAAGCTGCTTTTGATTTGTTGACTACAGAAACTGTGAGAATAAATATTTGTTGATTTAAGTCACTAGGAGTTGAGGCAATTTGTTACACAAAAATAGATAACTAACACAGGAAGTCAATCAGGGAAGGGTCGAGGGGGAGACCCATTGCTGCTGCTATGGTATATTGATGCTTGACTCAGTAGGACCTTCCTAGAGTCTTATGAACTGTGTGTTAAGGGAAAACATTTTTATCAGCCCCATTCTTCACTGGTCAAGCAAGTTCCATAAGTGTTAACTCTCTAGCCCTCCAGAATATGTGTATGAATGCCAAGCAGATTCCTACAGACTTTCTATACTATGTGAGGCATATGACATGGCTTAAAGCAAGACTGGTAGGTTGTGCCTGTGCAAACGTGGTTGAAACCTGTGCTAACCACAGCCTTCACAGCTACAGGAATAGACAAGGAGTATGTGATATAACCATATACATCACAAGATATTTCTTACGGTCTTCCTTTCTATAAAACGATGCTACATGTCTCATTTTTAACATAGCAATTCTTTTTTGGTGTTTTACAAAATATTGAAACTGAATGCATTCACCACAACTACCTTTTTACTTCATGTGATAAGTCAAAGCTTAATTGTTAATGTGTCTATTACTGAATCTCATCTGAATTTATAAATTAAATTAGATTAATAATAAGTTAATTATTTTTAATTAAGAAAATTATCTTTTCTTTCTATTTGCAGTCCACTACATTAATAAAGGGTCATACAGTCTGACTGACAGAACTATAAAAGAAATCAAAAAGATTTTGAGTCTCCACATTATTAATCCACTTCTCTCAGGTCCCTTTAGAGGTTGATTGAGTAAAGCAAAAGAAATTTAGCACTTTGGAGGCCCATTATGAACTAGATGAATCACCACTTCCTTCTGCACATCAGAAACTGCAGTTGAATTCAACTGTGAGAGATGTTGAAATGCTGGCATTTTTCTTCTAGTTTGAATATTGTACTAACTTCTTTGATTTATATAACATCTCAGAATTACTTTTCTACTTTTTCAACGTCAACCTTAAATGTCTAAGGCATTATACCTGCACCAAGGAAAACAAGACACTGGTCAAAGTATCAAAGGGTAGTCACACTTTGTGAATCTTTCTTTTCTGAAATTGGATGAACAAATCTTTTGGCAGAAACAGCCTTTAAAATAAAGGCAGTGACTCAACTTCTGAAGGAGAGCCAGGTTCTCAGGCTGCAGGGTGCTGGGGTGGGCAGAAAGAGAACTCATTTCAGAAGAGTACAGGAAGTTACTTAATGCTGCTTATGAGTCAGAAGAGAGTAGAATCAGTTATGATTGAACTCTCTTATCTAGCTACACCTATATGCATATACTTTAATATGTGTGTATAAAACATGTATATGTGTGTTTTTATTCATCTGTGTTCTATGGTTTGCTTTGATAGGAACCCCCCACCCCCATCCTTCCTTCATTTTTGAGTGCTGTAGTAATGAGTCACTGCTGCCTATTGCTTTGAAAGTAAGAACTTTCTAGGTCAGAGATTCTAAAAAGTATATATCACTCTGCATTCCCCTTTATTCACTACCCTTAATGAGATCTTATATAAGGGTATGTAGTTAAGAGAATGCTCAGTTGGAGAGGGAAAAATAAAATGTACATTCACAATATCTCCTATTGCACTCTCAACACTATTTTATTTAATCCACAAACAGGTATTATGCCTCACTCTGTAAAATGTGAAAATGGTTAACAAGGGCTTAGTTATGTTAAGAGACTTCTCCAATATAATCTTGGAAGTGGCAAACTGGAATTGGAGCCATGTTTTGCCCAATCACATGACCCATGGTCTTCCTGGCACATCATAATTCCTCTAAGGCTTTGCAATCTGTCTATACCAGAGTCTGACACTGGGGCTTTGGACAGGTCACTACCTCCCTGTTTTATTTTTACTTTTGAAACTAAAAAACTCTGAAAGACAGCTTAGCTCCGACATCTTTCAACTTCATTTTATTATACATCAAGTGCTCTCAGAGTCTGGCCACTGACAATAAAAATGCTGAATAATATTCATAAACCTAGTTTGGAACTACTAGATACACCCCTATTCAGACATTAATTACTACCCCATTTTTCAGAGACTTTTCTATTTCTTTGGGTTATTTAGAAATATTTTCTTCAAGCACACAGGTCTCAGAGAGTCTGTACTTACATAGGGATCAGCTTAGATTCTCTTTATCTGACTACAGGCTCTCTTTGCCATCAGCATAGAATGTCTTGGAAAAATCAGGGAATTCTGCTAGATAAAACTATTCCTTTCATGAGAACAGAAAAAGATTTGGGGCTCTAGCTCCCTCTTTCCACTCTTAGGAGACAAAAGAAATTGGCAAACAGCTGGAAAAGGCAGGATAGCATCCTAACAATCTTATAGTCACTCCTGAATTTACAAACTGTGTCATCTTAATTCTAAAAGGTGCTCCTGTGTGTAGAAGTTAGGCGATATTTCTGGAAGTTTCAAGATAAGTTACTTTGTTGGAGGTGGTTTTTGACATAGTACTAAAAGACAATATTTCCAGATACCATTACTACTTTAATAGGACTTTAAGATTTCTGCTTTCTTTCCTTGAAGAGAAGGAACACAATTTATAAGAGGAACCAAGGTGACAGAAACCTTCTTGCAATTGTTGGTATGAAGAGCTGTCTTAAAAAAATAATTCTGATCAACTCTATCTCTTTTGGTCTACTGGTTAATACACATTTTTTTAAAAAAGATCCATTTTCTAAAATCAAAGAAATAGAAATGTGATCACAGCCAATTTCTGTTTGATAAGCCAGTGACAAAGTTTAAAGGACAAATGGCAGTGATGTAAAAATTAATATAGGACAACTGAACGAAAAGCTTATTTCTTAAGGCTTGCTATTCCTAGCCTTGTTTGGACTGAAAAAAAAATTAAGTATCAGATGTTGCATAAATTTTTGCTTTCCATTACATTTCTGCCTTTGAAATTAGAGGCCAAAATTCAGTTTTGGGGTCATGAGAGCAATTTACTTTAAAACATATTGGAATCAGGGGTGCCTGGGTGGCTCAGTCAGTTAAGCATCATACTTCAGCTCAGGTCATGATCTTGCAGCTTGTGGGTTCAAACCTCCTGTCAGGCTCTGTGCTGACAGCATGGAGTCTGCTTGGGATTCTCTCCCTCTCTCTCTGCCCCTCTCTGACTTGTGCTTTCTCGTCTCTCTCTCAAAATAAATAAATAAGCTTAAAAACATTCAAACATACTGGAAACAAGGATAACATTTTACTAAATAGAATTGGATAGATTCTAACAGTGAAAATCTCTTCTTTCCAAGTGAAATCAACACACCTGCTGAGATGACAGTAACTAACTTTTAATCTCCTAGTTGGATTTTTTTTTAAATTTTTAATGTTTAATTTGTTTCTGAGAGAGAGAGAGAGACTTGAGCAGGGGAGGGTCAGAGAGAGATGGAGACACAGAATCTGAAGCAGGCTCCAGGCTCTGAGCTAGCTGTCAACACAGAGCCGGACGCGGGGCTCGAACCCACAAACTGTGAGATCATGACCTGAGCCGAAGTCGGACGCTCAACTGACTGAGCCACCCAGGTGCTCCTAATCTGGTAGTTGGATTTTTAAGAACCAAATTTGGTGGGACTATAGGAGGAATTAAATTGGGCTTTCTTTGTTTAAATTTGCCACTAAATAATGCTGTGGCGTAGAGCAAAGAACTAACCAGAGAAGCACAAAATAAAAAATAAACACGATCACTACTACAAATACTACTAGTAACTACTACTATTAATAATGATTATAACAATTGATTATGCCCAACCATGTGTCAGACACTGGGGTAATGAAATATTGTTTCTTGGCAGTCCGGAGGGTCCATTTTCTATTTTTTGTGTTTTAATTTGTGTTTCTGCAGATATTTACAAGTTAGCCTAATGTTCTCAATAGTGGCATATAACTGGTGAGTAACATTTTGCAATACTAATTCAACACTAATATTTTATACTGGCCAGTAGTGGAATATTGAATTCTATATTCTTTTTAACATACAAAAATTTTATTTTTATTTTTAAATAAACAAATACAAAGTTAATCCTGATTTAAATAATTTTGAGATGATTATTTGATAGTCATTAATTTTATTTTGCATTTTAATTTTCATGGTTATGAATATTTTTAAAAAATAAAACATTTATGAAAAATAATTTTAATGTTTAACTTTTTTACATTTAATATAATTTATATTTGTATAAAATATATTAAAATTTTGTATACTTTGAATATAATTATATTAATTTTTTAATCAGTTATATCAGTAGAACAAAAATTATCGAGAAATTTTGATAATAATAACATTATTAATAGCTTTACTGAAATGAGGTAAAAATTTGGAATTAATATAAAATAATTTATAATTTATGTATGTATTTTGTTACACATCCAAATATTGTCAAAGTAACACTCATATATGAGCAATCATCATCTTTGATATTTTGCCAATAAACTACAGCTTTACACATACTTTTCACTTTGTTGTGATGAAGACAAATTTGTTAGGGTAGGAGTATAGAACTCACTTTATTTTGTTGTTACCATTATTTTTAGCTTCTAAATATTTAGACTTATAGTAAATTGACCTTATTTGTACTCTTGCCCTGGGACCTGCAAATATTAGGGGTTGGCCTAGGGAGAGGCACTTCCACTTCTGTAACATTCTCCAAATTCCCGACTCTAGTGCTGGACTAATTCAGAGATCCTCTAGTTTTGACTCCTTTAGTTTACAGATGGAGGGGAGGAACCTATCATGATGATTGGCTGCCACCCTAAGCCAAACCATAACACTGTCTGCAGAGCACCAGGAAATGGGCCCTCCTCCCTCCACAAGCAGGCAGAGTGGCATGTTCCTTGTGCACAGCTGGAGGACTCCCAGGTCCTCTCTTACAAAAAGCTCATTCATCTGAAACTTAAAGTGTGGGCCCCAATAGCCAATTGTATGAGGTTAACTTAGTCATGAGGCTGGCAGTCAGTTCACATTGGCAGCCAGCCCCTCCCTAATTGTCAGCTATCTGTCTAATCTGTGTATCTTTTAACAAAGCATTGCATTTGTATGTGTATCAGTAAAGGCTAATTCTAAAAAGATCAATTATAAGAAGCCTCAAACCCACCCCAGCAATAGTGCAATATCCTGAGGCTAGAAGCAGCCAAATTGGTCCCACTGAGAGATAGTGACCAGAACTCAGAGAGAGGCTAGTGTAGAGATGGCTACCTGAGAGGAGAAGTGGCCTTTGGTAGAGGGACTAGGCCGAAATGGCCACATGAGGAAGATACTGGGAGAATAATTCTCTAACCACATTTGTCTACTTTCCTCTCATCTCATAGTTGGAAGTCAGAGGATACAGAAGCCCTGAACATGTACTCCTTTCCAGTCAGCCTCTGGGGCAGAGGGTAGGTAAAAACGGGGTGGAAATAGATTTGTACGTGCAAATGGATGACATTTAGCACAACAAGTGAGAGTTTTTATCATATGTTTTGGATCTTTTGATTGTCTTGCTAACCAAGAAGCAGTGAATGGAGGGACCAGAACATTCACGCCTGGGCAAAAAAGGCCCCTGTTCAGGTCTCGCACTTCAGGAGGCCCTGGGCTTTGGAATGGCTTCCTCAATTTCTAAGACCCTTCTGGTGCCCTAGGCCAGCTAATGCCAGCAGAGCCACCTGGGCAGAGTGCTCTGAATGTATATGGGGGCGTGTGTGGCCCTGGTTTTTGTTGCTGCCCACAAGAGCACTCCCTGATGCTCTATCCCCCACACAAAGGGCTCTGGGACTTCTGCCAGGGTATTGTCTCCTGACAATACCTAGTTCCAGGAAGGTGGCCAGATCAATGTTTTGTCCTGTTGACCAGTGCATTTCTTTTATGGGATCATATGAAAGTGGCCATCACCATGAAGTGACTTGGTGTGACTCTACTCAGGTCAGACACGTGGTAATTTCAAGACTCTGATCCACTACTGACCCTTGGTCTCGAGCTGCAGGTGTGGCCTGCGGCATGGCTCTCACCTGTCCACCTTTCAACTAGGGTGTCACCTCTCTTCTATACAACTCAAAGGTGGTAGGCATGGCAGAAAATGCACTTTAGCCTGTGTACTCCCTCTGGTGTCCAGGCCCATCTCCTCTGCAGGCTCCCTGCCACATATTGGTCAGTGCCTCAGAGGAGGCCACACCTATCAAGTGTTCAAGGCCAATGCACTGTGATGCCAGTAGGCATTTCTTTCCATGTTCTCTCTTGTCTCTGATTAAAATTGTGGTGGTGTACTCTCAGATCTGTCTCAGACCATGCCGGATAAGGGTGGACAGTCCTTGCAAAATAGGACCACTCTTCTTACTTTTTTCACTGGCCTCTTACCTGTCTTTCTCACTGGCACCAATGTGTGGAAGGCAAGGGTGCAAGTGACACTGAACGAGAGGACATTCTAAAAATGCGGCAATTATGGCCTAACAAGTTCAAGAGAAGATACTTGGAAGATGTGTAGTTCTATACTTAAGGTACAAAGTTCTAGCTGGTAAATTTAATGTCACTATAAAATGAAAAATCACCCATTGTTTCATTTTCCTGCACAGATGGAAGAAAACTAATATTTGTGGGCTCCTTCAATAAAGCACAGACAAGTGTTCTGAAGGTTATTAGAAGCCAGCATTCACGGGAAGGATGATAGATCACACAATGCCAAAAGTAATGATGTAACCAGCTTTAAATAAATGTTATTAGACAATTGCAGGGGAAAGAAGAGCTGTATTTTTTCCAGATAAGCAGGTTTTAAAGATCCATAGCATTTTGAGTTATAACAGCATTGCTACCATTTGCTTGTGGTGAGATGTCAAATTATCCAGAAGCCACATGCTTGTCAGTAAAGAACATGAAAAGGTGATTTCTGGATCTGAACAGGAAGAGATGGTGCTTGGACACCACAAAGAATCTTCACTAAACTGATGACACAATAAACAAATGTGTAAGTACCTCTTCTCTATCCCTTATTCTAAATCCTCTTCAATAAAACACTATACTTCTCATGGGGCCATAAATCTGAACATGCATTTAAAAAATTTTTTTATGTTTATTTATTTTTAAGAGAGAGAGACAGTGTGAGCAGGGAAGTGGCAGAGAGAGAGGGAGACACAGAATCCAAAGCAGGCTTCAGGCTTAGAGCTGTCAGCAGAGTCCTACTTGAGACTAAAACTCACAAACTGAGATCATGACCTGAGCCGAAGTCAGACGCTTAACTGACTGAGCCACCCAGCTGCCCCAATCTGATAATACATTTTTAATCGAAATGTTGATATAAACAGGGGATCCACAAAAGTTGTTTGCCTGAGGCCTATACACCTAGAAGTAGCTCTGGAAGATCCAGTAAACAGCTTCCTCCCTTAGTGTCCAAGAACAGGACAAGGCTAATGCTGACTGCAGAAGGAGTGTGTTGGTGATGTTAATGAGATTGCTGGTACAAAAGACAGAAACTTGAGTTCAAGTGTGGATTCACTCCTTATGAGCTGTGTTCGTTTTTTTAAGTGAGCCTGACATCACAACTCGTCAGGTTCCTTGCATATAAACTGTAGCTAACATATGACCATACTTGTCAAATAGGTTTATTGTACCAATAAAAGAAATTTGTGTTTATGAACAAACTCTAAACTTTAAAGTGATTTTAATAAGTATTTCGCAATAGCAAGTTTTGTACAAAAACAATAAAAATATTTTTTACCTTAAAAGTGGTTCAATAACAATCACATTTGGTTTATTTTATTCTTATTAGACAGTGCAGAGAGTCTCTTCAAGGTCACCTTTTCCTGTCAGTGGTTCAAAGCAGCATTAATTAGGTCTCTGTATGTAATGGAACCAGTCAAATTGCATTAAAGTTATTAAAAAGCCATTTTCCCTCAAAGGCTATTTGATTTGGGCTTTCCAAATCACTGACAATTTCACTGCTTTGTGTTTTCAGCAAAACTATACACTCAAGGCCGAGATATGCACTGAAATTCTCCCCCAGGATACTAAGAACTCCATGAGGTTTCTCTGGTGTTATTTGTGTTATGATTTTAATAATTTATTGACATTTCAGAAGTGAAAGCTTTGGCCTCCACACTCTATGACTTCAAAAGATGGAACTCATTAGGCCAATATCCGAGCCAAGGGACCGAGGGGTAATTTATACTGCAGCTGGTATTCAATTCCCTTTTAGCCTAGGGTCTCTTACCAAGAAGATGAAGATGCAGTACTGTGGTCTAAATAAAAAGTCAAGTGGAGAAAAGACTGTGATCCATTTACAGCTCTTCATGGCAAAGTATTTCAAAAAATTAAAGTCCATAGTCCATTTGCCATTGTAGAGCTAGAATGCCTTTTCTTCTTTGAACAAGTTTATCTGGTGTAGACCTCGTGTTAAAAATCATGAACATACAACCATGAACTCCAGAAGGGAAGTCACGGTGGTGTTGGTTTTGAAGGTCTTGACCAACTTACCCCTACATTGTTATGTATTGTGAAATTGACACTGATGCAAGAGGGACCATGTACCACCACAGTATTATAGATGTAAACAAACACACTGTTGTGGTTAACCAGTAGAAATAAAGTTCTCTCTGTTTCTGACCTTAGTTAGAACATTATTAGAAGGTTGTGCAATAGACTCATTTGGAGATACTGTAATTGAAAATAAGAAACCCAAGTATTCATAAATCAAAAGTAACTATAAGGTTAGAAAGACTCTCTGATGAAGGTCTGAAGGTCTACTTTGGGTTAATGGAGAAGTGTGAAGGATATAATAATAACTTTCAAATAATAGAAAGTTTTAAATGGGAGGCAATGAATTTCTTTCTTATCTTCTTGATAGGCTTTCGTGACTTTGCTTGAATTTTTCTTTTCATCCTCTCCCCTACTCTCTATTCTTTACAACCTCAAAATCAGGTCCTTCTTAACTCTATAGACTTTGACTTCAAATTTATAACATATTTAACTCACCACCAAGGAGCACTTAGGGCTTTACTACTGTATCCACAAAATCTGTAATCTCTTTGTCCACTCAACCCACTCTTCAATCCCTGCTTCTTCCAGTTCACCATCCTGTCCTTTTCCTTCTCAGCTACTCAGCGTGACTCCCACACCAGGGTCAGTTATCATCCCACTTGCAGGCCCAGCTGGCTTTCCAGTCTCTGTACCTCTCCTCTCCTCCTAGTTGATGTTTAATCCCTGCCTACAGACAGTCCTAGCTGAACCTAAGGTCTTCCATACCCATTTATCCAGTTAGTAACAACTTTGTCAAAACTTTTTTTCCAAATTCCTCTCCTTCTTTCCTCACTATCATTAACTGTAGGTCAGGTTATGTTAACCCTTTTCTTGCAACAGGAGTCAGCATTCAAGAGTAGTTAAAATCTTTGTGCCCTGAATTTAGACAGTTTGGGTCTGAGTCGTAGTTTGCCCCTTGCTACCTTTGTGGCCTGAAACAAATTATTTAATCTCTTTAAATATCTCTGAACTAAAAAGGATATTAGTAGCATCAATCTACAGAGGCTGATTTAACACAAAACTAATAAAAACTTAAGCTGTAGGGCTCTTCACTTGTGTGGGCTCCCTTCAAAGTTCTAAGAGGAGAGGAGCCTTAGAAATATGTTTACATAGTTATATCTTTTTTGAAATTTTGCAAATGTAAGGTATTTTTGCTATCTGTCTTTCTCTGTTATAATTTCCCTCATTGTATGGTATTTGGAGTGGCCACAGACATTTTTGGGATCCAGCTACAAGGAAGTTTAGTTTTGAAACATTTAATTTGAGTACAGAAAGATATATGTATGTGTTTCATAATTATTTTGTCATATACATGATTAAATTTGCTTGCATTCCCCCATAGAAATGGCTGCCAGGAATATTTCTACTGCCCCATGTGGCAACTTACCAGGTATTAAGAAATGCAGAGCAGGGCCAGTGGTCATGGCAAAATCCGAATACATCTTGCAGAGACTGACCTCAGAAGTATACATATGCAGGAGGGAAATCAAGATCTGAAGTACAAAGCTAGAAGATAGTTTACATAAAACTCTTCTGATCAGATGTATAAAATTGTAACTAGAAGATTAGAAGATACAGATCCCATAGAGGCTATTCAAAATGGAAGGTATTCCCTGCCAAGAACATACTAAGCAATGCAGTAAATACAAATACCAATATGCCATATACTTTTTGCCTTATTTTGATAAAAATCATGCAAGATAGATCTTTCCAGAATTCCTATGTTTGTAGGACACAAACCAATAGTAGCAGAAGCAATACAAACAGCAATTATATCTGTGACAAATATTAAAGAAATTTGATAAACCCTTCCCCAAACTTGACAATGATCTTTAAAAGTTGTATAACTATGATCAATTGTCAATTTAACAAATAATGACATTATCAATAACAAGTGATGAAGTCAAAAAAGACTTTTCTAAACAAGCAGTTATAAAAGAAACAACAAATTTTGACAAATCACGCTATTTTCTCTGTATCAGTTATTTCTTGTCTTGATAATGCTGTGTACCAACTGCAAAATCTCAGTGTCATTCCACAATAAGCATAATTGTACACGAGACTGGAAGAAGATGGGAGTTGACTGGATGGCTCTTTTGAGTTTAGCTTAGTTTCCTCATATGTCTGAGGGCCAGCTGACTGCATACTGATCTAGACTGACTTCAGCTGTGACAACCACAGTGATTAGGCTTCACTCCACATGTCTTTCATCCTCCAGCAGGCTAGTCTAAGTATGTTCTCATGACAAAGTAGAGGTGCAAGACAGAGAAAGTCAAATTGTGCAAGTGCTTTTTAAGCCTTTATTAGCTTCCAATTTGCTAACATCTCACTGGCCAAATCAAGATATATGGTTAAGCCCAAGGTCAGAATGGTAGGGCACTGCAACATTATGCTACAAACACGAGGATATAGGCAGGGGTGAGAATAGAGGCCATTTCTGAAATTTAATGAGTTATTCAGATAGCAACAATATAAATTTGCTTCAACATTTGGTACATGCTGATTACATAGAGTCACAGGAGAAAATGAATATATGTATGCTATTTTAAAATTAGGGCTTAGAAATGATATACATTCACTTTTAAGCAGCAAACATTACACAAATTGTCCCCATCTTTCCTCTTATTTACCATCAAAATGTCTATTCTGTTTTATGTATTGTATTATTTACAGCCTTACCTTTAAACTAAAGAGACAGTGTATGTGTAGAAGAGTTTGAGGGATGTCCAGATACTACCATAGAATTATTATCTAAATTTTATTTCATAATTAGTTGTTAGCACCATGGTGGCAATTATTTTTCATTCCTTACTGTAACAATACCATCATAGCAGAAAGCAGAATTAAATAAAAGGCGGAAGGGGGAAATGAACAGTTGCATTGATCTGTTAGGACTGGGGTTATTTGGAAAAGTGCTGGGCTCGACAAGCACCCAAAAAGTGGCATGCTGTCACCTGGACACAGACAAAGGATAAATGGGAGGGCACTAAGCACAAAAACCACCGTTTTCCTAACTCTAGGACCTGAGGAAAAGCAGCACCGAGAAAATCACCAGAGGCGGCTCTCTTCCTTATCAGCATGTAACTAATTAACTGCCATAACTCTCCATTTGAATCCAGTCCTTTCTAACCTGTTCTGTATGCTGCAACCAAAGTGTAGCTGATTTGTTTTGTTTTGTTTTGTTTTGTTTTGTTTTGTTTTAAAGCACAAATATGATGATATTGCTTCCTGATTTAGCTTCCTACAGTGGCATCCAAATTGAAACTCTGTGTACCACATGATCAAACAGTCGGCTCTCATGTCTACTTTCATCTCTTAGCATGCCTCATTCCATTTTAAAAACCAAAGACTACCAACCAAACAAGGAATAAAAGGGGCTTTTCATTCCCTGATGGTACTGCAGTGTCTTGCTTTTGATCCTATAGACACAGTATACTCTCTGCATAAGAACACTCCCTTCGGACCTGTCCATATCCTGCTCTGTGCCCAGCACAATGCACACCTTTCCTTTCTATTCATCCTTCAGGGTGGGTTTCATATTTCACTTTTTCCAGAAAGTCCTTGGGAAAACCGGCCATCCTCACACTGGCTTAGTGCCTGTCCTCTGGGAGCGCATAGATATCCGTATTCAACTCCAGTATAGCTTTTATCACTCTGCACCGAAATTGTCTCTATATGTGTCTTTTTCCTCTAGATGCAAGATTCTTGAGGCCAGGTATTGTGCTCTGTTTAGGGTGGTAGATTAAGTGTCTAGCACAGTGCCTGACACACAAGGACCAATATTTCTGTTTAATCTGTGGACCATCACAGAAAAATGGGGATAGTTGAATAGTTATATTATTATTGCCAGAGACTTTCTGAATGTATTCAGAAGAATCAGCAATACCTTCAACTCTTCTTGCTTAGTCATGCATTCTTTCAGTATAGCAAAGTGGGGACAAAATGCCTCCAGTGTTCTAAAGATAAGGAACAGACATTGTGCCTTTCTCATGACTGAAGACATGGTGAATCATAACAGGATGCTAATGTTTGCTGGAACCATCATCTTTCTCTTCTGTTAAGTCCACCGTCATTCACAATCAGCTGTGTCATCTCCAGATGTGTTCTTTTGCTATAAGTCATCAATGTATAGCTTGAGCTGGGAAGCACATTTATACTGTTGGGCCACCTGTTACCAGAACAGATCATAGTCAGGTAATTCTTTGTGGCTGATCTCTGTGTTTGTTTAGATCCAGAATTTAAGTAATTAAGATATTAAGATACTAAAACATGTGTGTGTGTGTGTGTGTGTGAGAGAGAGAGAGAGCAAGTGAGCGAGTGAGAGAGACAGAAAGAACATGCAAAGAAGAAAAAATAACAGAAAATATATGCTTTCTATTATAACAACATAAAAAATCTGTTGCCTTGAATTTAGAATTAAATGATATCTTGTATCTTCCTTTTTTTTTTTCTGTGTAGTGAACCACCCCAAAACACAATGGCTTAAAACAAGAGCAACCTGTATTTGCTCACTTGTATTTGGACAAGGCTCAGTGGGCACAACTTGTGCTTGATCTACTCTCTCCCACACTTTGAAGCTGGAGTGACTTCAAGGCTAGGGGTCAAGTCATATGAAGATTCACTGACCCACACATCTGGCATTTATGGGGTGGGTACACCAACAGGTGGACCCTGTATGTGGCAGCTTGGCTTCCTCTCAGAATAATGGATACGTTCCAAGGACAAGCATCCAAACAAAGGGACAGAGAGCCAGAGCCAGAGCCAGAGAGAGCCAAAGCTATAACCCTTTTCTGAAAAAGGTTATCTTGGAAGTCTCACAGTGTCACTTCGAAATATTTTTTTGAATGTGTAATCTGCAAATATTAATCTAATAACTTTGCTAATAATCATTTTTTAAATTTTATGCTTCCGTGTAGCTTGATATGTTCCTATTATTAATATTTTTGGGTCACAAGGAAATATATATCAGTTTGCTCCTTATTTTATACATATATAAATGCATATGTATATACATACTTAAATTTTCTATGTATAAAAGGGCATCACTATTACCTTTTATATATAAATACTATATATGCTTACATTCATATATATAAGGATATCATATATAAAAGGACATCAAATCCTACATATACNCAAGATGATTACTTATGACTCTACTTGAAGATTATTCTGCCAGGGACATGAAGTAGCAATTACTTCTTTATCATTCAATAATATTTAGCGCATCTACTAAAATTTTGGATGCCTCCCCTTTTAGACCAAAGCACATTTTAATTCATTTCAGACTCTAAGAGACAAAGACAACCTAAAGGGTTTTACAGCCCTTTTATTTCCTCTAAAATATCTTTCTAAGTAATATTTAGCTAATGCCAGTATTTGCTCCATTCCTCTTCCTGTAAGTAAACTTGTCCCAGTATATCTGATCCCCAAAGCTAATGATTCTATCTCCAGGTTTGGGAACTGATTGGAAAGATATGGCCTTTTTTTTTTGTCCTTACAGGTATCACCAGATACCATTTCAAAGAGTTGATATGGGAAGGGAAGTGTCCTAACCCATTTTGCTTCTTTATTACTTCAAACATTGAAGGGAAAAGTTTTGTTTCTAAAATTTTTAAAAATTGAAAAATAAAAAACTATGATTTTGATAAAAGCAGATACCCTTAATAGATAATTTTAAGATACTACAAATCTGTCCTGAGACAGATATACAACTGCTCTCTGGCAAGAGGCACACAGATCTTGTACTTTGCTTAAAATCAATGAATGTAAAGTCTTTTTATATTCTCCTATTTCTTTGAAGAAATTTGACTAATTGAAATGGAAACTTATCTTTTTGTACCTAACGCTATCTTTTCACTTCTCTTTCCAAAAAAACCCAAAAACAAGTTTATAAAAATGACCTTAATGACCAGCTTAGTAAGAAGTTAGGAAGGTAAGTTATCAAATAGGTGATTCAAGAAATACACAAAAAATGAACTGTTTCTGGACTAGATTCAAGTCAACCTCAACACAACATGTTCTCTGACTGCATGGAGCATTGAAGCTTCTGCCAATTGTCTCAGAAAACAGCCCAGAGGCTTTGTCCACTTGAGGTGTGCATAGATTGAGGAGCTAATGAAAGACAATAACCCTGAGACTCTTTGAGTCTTGAGAGAACAGAATCCAAGAGAACCATAAGGATATATGGCCTTCAATGTTAAGGAATATGAGGCAGTGGAAAAAGAACTTAGAATAGGATACCTTAGAGGATTCAAACCAAAAAAATGGTAGGAGATTGGAGGATTTGGATCTACATGATACCTATTGAAGACCATAATTTATCAAAACCAGAAAATATTTTCAAAAAGTGAAATACTACTAATAACTGTGGTAGCTAAACATATATAAAACTAGTAATTTAGGGGCATATTGGGATGTATAGGCACCCTACATGTAATTCAAAGGACACTTCTTGTTGAGTTTGCCCACAGGGAACTCTTTCAGAAGGAAGATTGCTGAGTACTGAAGAGATAAAGGGAAGAAGGACTGACACAGGGAGCTGCAGGGAAATACCATGTATATTTTTATACAATTTATTAAATTTAAAATATTCAAATTCAAATTAGTTAACATACAGTGTAGTATTGGTTTCAGGAATAGAATTTAGTAATTCATCACTTACATATAACACCCAGTACTCATCACAACAAGTGCCTTCCTTAATGACCATCACCCATTTAACCCAACACTCCTCCAACAAACCTCAGGTTATTTTCTGTATTTAAGAGTCTCTTATGGTTTGCCTCCCTCTCTATTTTATCTTATTTTATTTACCTTCCCTTCCCCTATGTTCATCTCTTGTGTTTCTTAAATTTCACATATGAGGGAAATCATATATTTGTCTTTCTCTGAATTACTTATTTTGCTTAGCTTAATACACTAGTCCCATCCACGTTGTTGCAAATGGAAAGATTTCATTCTTCTTGATCACCGACGAATATTCCATTTATATATATATATATCACCTAATATTCCATATATATATGGATTTTAAGTATATATACATAATATATATGTATTTACATATATACATATATATAAAGGTGATTTTAAGTTTACGCATTGATTTTGAGAGAGACCACAAGCAGAGAGTGGCAAAGAGAGAAGAAGAAAGAGAATCCCAAGCAGGCTCTGCACCACCTGCACATAGCCCCATGGGGTTCTGAACCCATGAACCAGAAGATCATGACCTGAGCTGAAACTAAGAATCAGACTCTTAAACCAACTGAGCCACCCTGGCACCTCTATATCACATCTTCTTTATCCATTCATCAGTCAATGGACATTTGGGCTTTTTCCATAATTTGACTATTGCTGATAGTGCTACTATAAACATTGGGGTGCATGTGCCCCTATGAATCAGCACTCCTATATCCTTTGGGTAAATTCCTAGTGGCACTATTGCTGAGTCTTAGAGTTGTTCTATTTTTAATTTTCTGAGGAACCTCCATACTATTTTCTAGGGTAGCTGCACCTGTTTGCATTCCCACCAGCAGTGCAAGAAGGCTCCTCTTTCTCCACATCTTCACCAACATCTATTGTTTCCTGAGTTGTTAATTTTAGCCACTCTAACTGGTTGAGGTGATATATCAGTGTGGTTTTGATTTGCATTTCCATGATGACGAGTGATGTTTATCATCTTTTCATATGTCTGTTAGTCATCTGGATGTCTTATTTGGAAAAGTGTCTATTCATGTCTTTTGCCCATTTCTTCACTGGATTATTTGTTTTTTGGCTGTTGAGTTTGAAAAGTTGTTTATAGATTTGGATACTAACCCTTTATCTGATATGTCATTTGCAAATATCTTCTCCCATTCTGTCGGTTGCCTTTTAGTTTTGTTGATTGTTTCCTTCACTGTGCAGAAGGTGTTTATCTTGATGAGGTCCCAGTAGTTTATTTTTGCTTTTGTTTTCCTTGTTTCCAGAACCAAGTAAGAAGTCTAGTAAGAAGTTGCTGCAGCCAAGGTCAAAGAGATTGTTGCCTGTTTTCTCTTCTAGGATTTTGGTGGCTTCCTGTCCTATATTTAGGTCTTCCATCCATTTTGAATTTATTTTTATGTAAGGTGTAAGAAAGTGGTTCAGGTTCATTCTTCTGCATCTTACTGTCCAGTTATCCCAACACCATTTGCTGAAGGGACTGTCTTTATTCCATTGGATATTGTTTCCTGCTTTGTCAGGGATTAGTTGGACACATATTTGTGGGTCCACTTCTGGATTCTCTTTTCTGTTCCATTGGTCTATCTGTCTGTTTTTGTGCAGTACCACAAAACAACTTTTTAAATGATTAAAATTTTTTAATTCAGCTTAAAGTCCAGAATTGTGATGCCTCCAGCTTTGGTTTTCTTTTTCAACATTACTTTGGCTATTCAGAGTCTTTTTTGATTCCATACAAATTTTTAGAATTGTTTGTTCTAGCTCTGTGAAGAATGCTGGTGTTATTTTGATAGAGATTACATTGAATGTGTAGAAATACCATGGATTTTTTAAATAAAGTTCATCTTTAAATCAATTATAAACAAAAATGCAGCTATTATAAAAGATAAGAGAAATAAAGATGGGAAAACAACATATATTATGGTGTATGTCCATTTGGTCTTTTTTAAAACTCATAGTTATATGTGTATTTCTAATCCTATTGTATTCAAATGTATATACCTTATTTTTAAAATTTAAGTTGTAACACAAGTATTTCTATGTTAGCTCAAATGATTTGAAATATGATTTAAAGAGCTGCATAAAACTTTACTTAGTGGCAGTATTCTTGTTTCCTAAGCCATTGTATTTTTCCCCAATATTCAGATTGTTTTAAAAATTTCACTACTCTTGAGGCACTTGGGTGGGTCAGTTGGTTAAGCATCCAACTCTCAGTTTTGGCTCAGGTCATGATCTCCTGACTTTCATCGGTTTAAGACCCACACTTTCATCGGTTTAAGCCTCACACTCTGTGATGGCAGCGCTGAATCTGCTTGGGATTTTTTCTCTCTCCCTCTCTCTCTGCTCCTCCACCACTCATATTGTCTCTGTCTCTCTCAAAATAAACAAATAAACTTAAAAGTAATTAAAAAGTTTCACTACTCTTATTAATGTACAAGTCAATGTCAATGAACATCTTCATGCACAGTACTCTTTTTCCCTTATGGTATATTTCCTTCCTTAAATCCTTAAAAGTTAAATACCAGGTCAAACATTTTGAAGGTTTTGATATTCTTTTTATTATTAATTTATTGTTTATTTGTTTGGGGAAGGGACCCATGCAAACATGTGAGTAGGGACAACGAGAGGGAGTGAGCAAATGCCAAGTAGGCTCTGGGCTGTCAGTGCAGAACTCAACATGGGGTTCAATCTCAGGAACAGTAAGATCATGACCTAAGCTGAAATCAGGGATAAGAAGCTTAACTGACTAAGCCACCCAGACACCCTGTAGATTTCTGATAGTTTTAATTTATCCCACCCTCCCCAAAAGTGTTGAACATTCACATCTATGTTACTTTGAATAATTTACCCATCTTGAGTATTAGCTTTTCAAAGAAAAATTATTATTGTCTTAGCTTGCATTTTTTTATTGCAAATGAGATCAAACATTTTTCTGTTGTTATTCTAATCAGTTATATTTCCTATACTACAGCAGTGCTCAACTTTTTAGTTTCAGGATGCTTTTACCTCTTAAAAATATTGAGGACCTTAAAATTTTTGCTTATGTAGGTCATATCTTTTGATATGTTACCATATCAGAAATTAAACTAAGTTTTAAAGCATGTACTTATCAATTCATTGAAAATAACAAATATATTACATCTTATCACATTTAACATTTTAATGAAAGATAATAATTTCCAAAACAAAAAAATTGATGAGTGGCGTTATTTTACATTTTTATAAATATTTTTAATGTCAGACTGTTTAGAAGACAACTGAATTCTCATACTTGCTTTGTTAAGTAATCAGTCACAATATATCTTAGCTCCTCTCAAAACAAAACAAAACAAAACAAAACATCTGTTTTAGGGCTTAGCTTCAATTCTGTAACTGTATCTCCTATTGAGTTGCTAGTACTATATTCTTTGCCTTTATATATTTGTGAAACTAGCTTCTCACACTCACTACTAATTACATTATTTATTAAGAAATTTCTTTGCTAACATTTCCTGATTATTCTTTCAAATGATGTTTCTTTAAAGACTGTAACTTTGTATCAGTTGGAAAAGTTATTTTCTCTTTTCTACTAATAGCTTTGATTCCTTTAACCATAAAATGTATTTGGTACCTGAACAAGGACATTGGTTTTGTTAAGAGGAGCTGAAGGCCAATTCCATTTGTCTCACTTTTAAAGGCTGCTTTTGAAACCTTTAGTATATATTTATAGTTTTTTACATTTACAATGTGAACTCATTTATCACTCTCTTTTGCTTTAAAGAACCTTCAATTGTCTCTCTTGTTGTCAGTGTTTGAGGTCATTCTGGCACACATAAATTCAAAACTACTGTGATAATTCAGATACGACCACTATTTGCAAGTACTACACAGTTGTAGCTGTAATAAAAGCTAGAGATACAAACACCTGCAACAACTGTGTTAGGTTAAGAATGTTCCTGAAGAAAGTAACATTTACTTATAACTATAAGTATCTTTTAAAGAAACATACTTGACTTATAACTATAAGTACTAAGTATATGAGTGGTAATAAAATGGACAGTTCATTGTGCACTAGAATTCTTGCTAGAATTCAGTTATCAACTAGAATTCTTCAGTTAAGCTAGAATTCTTGCTATCAACTTAGCTTGCCAAGATGTCACTGTGATAGACAGAACTCTAATATTATCCTCAATAAGCCTTACCCTGGTACATTTCCCTTCTTCTTGAGTATGGGTGGCCCCCTTGAATGTGATGAGATATCACTCCTGTGATTATTATGGGTTCTTCCTCAAGAAACCCCACCAAGTCTTCACAGTGGAGACTCTGAAGACTCAAGAAAGATTCCCTTATGGCTCTGGCAGAGGAAAAGGAAAAGTAAATACTTCAGAATATGCTCAGAGCATTCTCCATAAGAGCTACTATCCAGGTGAAAATGCTTTACCAAAGCCCCATCCTACCTATGGGGAAGAACATTAACCAATTTCAGCCCCTTCCAGCCATCCTGCCTTACCCAAAAAAGAAAAATAAATCTAAGTAACACTTGTTAAGGTCACAGCCTGAGGCACTAGCTCACTAGTACACTGAGATTTAATCATAAGATTATAGAATGGCTTCCCTTTCAACACTTTATCATTATAGCAGCAAGACTGCAGAATAATGGTGGATTACTTTACATCCAAGTTAGTTAGCATATAGTGCATCAATGATTTAAATAAATAAATAAATAAATAACAACAACAACAACAAAAGAATAATAGTGGATTACAACTAAAAGAGTTTCAAGGCTCAGACTTTAAGAGCCTTGTCATTGCCTTCCCCCCATGACAATAGAGGGACAAGAACAAAAACCCTATAGGATTTTAAAGCTTCTTGTATCTACAACTACAAAAAAAAATATTAAACATAGTTCAATTTCTATCCTTGCCAACACAAAACCACACAATAAAAGCCTTTAGATTAGTTATTATCCTACATGTCATATCTGGCTTTCAACAAAAAATAACAAGGTATGCTAAATGGTAAAAAGAAACACAACTTCAAGAGACAAATCAATTGTTAGAGCCAGACACAAATATGACACAAGGGATTTTAAATCATTATTAATATGTAATTATAATAAAAGCTTTAATGGAAAACACAGATAACATACAATAACATATGGCTAATGTAAGCGGAGAGACAGAAACTCTAAGAAAGAATCAAAGAAGTGCTGGGGGGGAAACTGTAACAGAAATAAACAATGCATTTGATGGGCTCACCAGCAGACTGTAAATGGAAAAAGGAAGAATCCGTGTGGGCTTCAAGAAATGTCTATTGAAACTTCCAAACTAAAATACAGAGAAGAAAGAATGAACAAAAAACAAAAACTAGGACATTAAAGAAATGTGGAACAATTTCAATAGGTGTAACATATGTATAAATGGAACATAAAAAGAGAAAGCAGAAAGAAAAGAAGAGATATTTAAAGCAAAAATGGCCAAGAATTTTCCAAAATTGATGACAGACACTAAGCTACAGATCCAGGAAGCTCAGAGAACATCAAGTAGGATAAATACCATACAAAACCCAACTATACACATAAGTATATCATATTCAAATCACAGAAAACCAGATACAAAGAGAAAGCCTCACAAAGATACCATGAAACTACAGACCAGTATCTCTGATGAAGATAGATGCAGAAGTTCTCAACAAATATTAGCAAACCAAATTGAACAAGACATTAAAGGGATCACTTACCATATCAAGTGAGATTTATTTCAGAGAAGCAAGGATAATTCAACACCCACAATGTGGAGAAAAGGAAATCCCTGTGATTACTGGTGGGAATATAAATTAGTATGTCCATTAAGAAAAATAGTATAGATGTTCCATCAAAAAATTAAAAACAGAATTACCATATGATGCAGCAATTCTACCTTTGGGTATTTATCTGAAGAAGATGAAAATGCTAACTTGAAAAGATATATGCAACTGCATGTTCATTGAAGCATTATTTACAAGAGCCAAGAAGTGGAAACAACCTGTGTCTATCAATGGATGAGTGTGGATAAAATAATATATATAATAGTAATATACTATATAATAAATATTACACTCAATGGAATATTATTCAGTCATTAAGAATGACATCTTACCATTTGTGATAACATGGATGAAACACGAACGCATTATGTTAAGTGAAATAAATGAGTCTAAATAAGACAAATACTGTATGATCTCACTTGAATGAGGATTCTAAAAAAACAAATAAAATGAAGCTTATACATACAGAGAACAGATTGATGGTTACCAAAGGCAGGAATTGTGTGGGGCAAAATGCATGAGAGGAGTCCAAAGGTACAAACTTCCAGTTAAAAAATAAATAAGTTATGATCATGTAATGTATAAAATGGAGAGTGCAGTTAACACTTCTTGGCATATTTGAAAGTTGCTGAGAGAATAAATCTTAGAAGTTCTCATTACAAGAAAAATAAATTCTATAAATATGTATGGTGACAGCTGTTAACTAGACTTATTGTGGTGATCATTTTGCAAAATTCACAAATATTTAATCATGTTTTACACTTGAAACCAAAAATGTTGTGGGTCACCTGGGTGGCTCAATGAGTTAAGTATTCAACTCTTGGTTTAGGCTCAGACCATGATCTGGTGGCTTCGTGGGTTTGGACCCATGTTGGGCTCTGTGCTGGCAGTGCAGAGCCTGTTTGTGATTCTTTCTCTTTCCCTCTTTCTCTAACCCCCCACACTTTTGCTGTCTCTGTCTCTCTCAAAATAAATAAATAAACTTAAAACAAGAAACTAATAATATTGTATATCAATTATATTTCAATTTTTAAAAAGGATCAAAATGTTTATATTTAACTGGATTTCATGTCCTCCAGTGATGGTTCAAATACTGCCCTCCAATGACGCAGATAATCAAATACCAGCACTTTCCTAGGCATATATGTGGGCTCCATGGGAACCTCTGAACTGCAATTTCTTGACATGGGTGATATACTTTCTGACTGACCTCAATGACCCGTATTCAGTTTCCATCTCTAGTGGTTTACCCCTGGAGTTTTCTTGCCCTTGCAGGGAATCACCCCTGAGTGGAGTGGTTTCGAGAAGCTTGAGTTTAGGAGCACCTGGGTGGCTCAGTTGCTTAGGTGTCCAACTCGTGACATTGTCTCAGGTCATGATCTCATGGTTCATGGGTTCATGGTTCATGAGATCATGTTTGAGCCCCACATTGGGCTCTGCACTGACAGTGTGGAGCCTACTTGCAATTCTCTCTCTACCCCTACCCCAACTTGTGCTTTTTCTCTCTCTCAAAATAAATAAATACACTTTAAAAAATAAAAATAAATAAATAAAGAAGGTTGAGTTTAGCTACCTTTGGGGGTACCTACTTGGACAATGAAAAACCCCTCCACATTATTACCATAAAATTTTCTTTAAGTAAGGTGGCTCTCACTACTGTCCTGTCTCCTTGCCTTGCCATTGTACATTATTCACACCAGCCTCCTGACTTCAGAGTTCTTCAGATAGAAGGGACCAGTTCTATGCTCACATTTCCTAATCCTGTGTAACCCCCTTCACATTTATTTATTTATTTACTTACTTATTTGCTTTGTTTGTTTATTTTGAGAGAGGGAGGGAGGAGGCAGGGGAGGAGCAGAGAGAGAGAGAGACAGAGAGAGAAAATCCCAACCAAGCTTCATGCTGTCAGTGCAAAGCCTGGCATAGGGCTCCAACTCATGAACCATGAGATCGTGACCAGCTGAGCCATCCAGGTGTCCCATCCATCAAACTCTCTTAAGAGCTCTTCCACTGCACTTATTTTTTGCCTGGTGACTGAATAGAAATGGTTCTCAAATTTCTAGAATTTAGGTAATTCTTCTTTGGGAAGTCCCTATAGGCTTAAGGTAGGAATGGGAAGAAAAATCTAAATGTTCTCCACTTCTCTATAATCTCTTCATTGAATTCTCCCAAAGAACTAAATATCAGGGTAAAAAAGCAAAGGACTGGTTAGCTACCGCTGAGCAGATCCATATAAATATGTCTTGTAGCTTTTTTTAGAAAGTGGGGATGCTTGGGGGCACATGGGTGGCTCAGTCAGTTAAGTGTCCAACTCTCGATTTCAGCTCAGGTCATGATCTCACAGTTTATGAGCTCGAGCCCCACGATGGGCTCTGCATTAACAACATGGAGCCTGCTTGGGATTCTCTCTCCCCTCTCTCAATGCCCCTCACTGTTCCCCTTCTCTCTCTTTCTCAAAATAAGTAAATGAAATTTTAAAAAATAAAGTGGGGGTACTTGAAACCCATTCTCATACTGTTAGAGCCCTACAAGTATTCCAGGACAATAGAATTTCCTTTCCTCTGGGTTTTCTCTTCCTGAGTAACACCTGCAACTAATGAGTAGTTATCTCTGTAGAATATACATTGCTGGCAGCATTCTAAGAGCTTTATTTTTTTTAATGTTTATTTTTCAGAAAGACAGAGTGTGAGCAAGGGAGGGCTAGAGAGAGAGGGAGACACAGAATCTGAAGCAGGCTCAAACCCACTAACCATGAGATCATGACATGAGCTGAAGTCAGACGCTTATCCAACTGAGCCACCCAGGTGCCCCTCTAAGAGCTTTACATGTACAAATGCCTGATGCCTTCTTTTTCCAGAATATGAGGATTTAGATAATCTTATAAGGAGAAATACAAAGCAGAAATATAACATAAATTAGAACCGATGTAAGGAGATAAGAAAGGAATAAGATATATTAGAGCCAGAAATGAGGCTAATCTGCAAGTGCACTCCAAAAAATTCTAAATACTTGCAAAATGGAGAATTCAATTTTGGCTTTAATTTTTGTTTTGGAAAAAAAAGACAACAGAAAGGGAAGCATGATCAGCCACATCAGTTATCTAAAAAAAAAAAAAAAAAAAAAATCAATGCTTAAGAGCACATCTAATACCAACAGAAAGGCCAACAGAAAGAAGTTTGTCCTTAGGCTTCTTGTTAGGAAGGGACTCTAAAATGCAATAAATTTCTCCATATCAAGTAAACACTTAGCTCCATGACTGGCATAGGTGATTAATTAATGTTATTCCTTTTCTTCCTTTTTTGTTCTATCATACCTCCCAGGCTCAGAGTTAGAACGGAAAGAAATGGTATTGAAGCCTTAAGAAAAGTCAGGTAGGGTGCCATTTGGACACCGATTAAAATCAACACAGGTCCTTCACTTCGGAGTTTTTAAGTCTAAAAAAAGCTTTCTTAGGAATTAGTTCTTCAAGTAACAATAATTATAATTGTCAATAATCTAACAGCTCATACAATTTTAATATGTAAACACAACTTTTGCTTCTCACACTTAGAACAAATTTTAAGAATTAAAATTTCCTAAAAACACATTCGCTATAAGTTGCAAAAGAATAAAAAACTTGCTACCTAATAACCATGCAAAAATGTAACATTCTCTAAGTAGCAGAGAATGCTTTTATCTCTTGTCATGAGTATTTTCTAAACCCAGCTCCATAGATGAAATGTCAAATTACCAACCCAAATTATTAATAATCATAATTAAATAATGATAGAAACCAATTTCCCTTGGGGAGAAAATGTTTGAAGTTCTCCCAGGATACAAAACAAAGCTATTAGAATGTGCTGCTCTGGGATTAGTTGGTTGTTATGATCTAAAGAAAGGATTTGGCAGAGTCTTAACTTTCAAATCTTTATCCAGCTGCCTACAAATACACCAGCTTCCTGAAGTGTACATGGTTAGAGCATACAATAAACAACTTTGTTTGATTACCAGCTGGTATGGATACCAAGTCACTATTTTTATGCCAATTCTAATGATGTAGGCTTCATGAAATGTGAGCATGGAGACAGCGCCAGGCTACTTCTTTCATGGCCCCATTTCCCTGATCCCTTTTCAATCCCTTCTTGGTCTTCCAAGGCCAATCCCATCAACATAGTGTTGCTATCTAAAGGAGTAGACGTTTTGGAAAAAGAAAGGGATAGACTTTGCCCTCTTCCAGTTTTATTCAAACCCACTAAGTTCTATCTCCGTATTGGTTATCTAACTGAGAGTCCCTAAAAGTTCAATTTTTCTTTGACCTGATCTTAGAGAGCTTCCCCTGTATGGTGTGGAAACAAGGCTAGAAGGAGGAGACTCACATGCACCCCACCTGAAGGCTCGAGTGTGCCTCACACAATGTTGCCAGAAGAGTCTCACTTTCAGCATCTGCCAGCTCACCTACTTAGAGCATGACCGTAATAGGGGTAGGTATTAATAATGTTTAGATCCCTTATGCAACAGGTGAAGTGGACAGGGTTATCTCAAAGGGAGAACAGACAAGAATCAACTGCATTTTTCTCTCATCACAGCTTTTACACATCTTCATTGTCAGACATCACACTTGAGATCCTCTTACACAGGTCCCATAGTTTTCTCTTATGCCTTTTTCCAGTAATTACGATTTGTTTTCAGGCTTTAAAACTTCGCAGTCCAATCCAGTGCAGAAGTGTGGTTTTATACTCTTATAATCACTACAATAATATTTTATAAGTTTTATTTATTTATTTTTGAGAGAGAGAGATAGAGACAGCATGAGCAGGGGAGAGTCAGATAGAGAGAGGGAGACACAGAATCTGAAGACAGGCTCCAGGCTCTGAGCTAGCTGTCAGCACAGAGCCAGACACGGGTCTCGAACCCACAAACCATGAGATCATGACCTGAGATGAAGTCGGACGCTTAACCGACTGAGCCGCCCAGGCATCTCTACATTAATCTTATAGTGTCAATTTTGTCCCATGACTTGGAAACTTCAGTGGGGAAGAGAGATGTCTTGTTCTTCCTACTGCCTTTCCAACTCGGCTACTTCCATCTTGCTTCCTTCTCTTTGTGTTGTGGTCAGAAAATATGGGTAGAGGAAAGGAAAAGAGCCCCAGAGGTTCCTATAATTGATGTGATAGTAGTGCCCTATAAGGCAGGCAGAGCCAGATGCCCTTCGAGCACATTTGTGATTTTCTTTGGGAGGGTCCCTATGTAACTTTCCAAAATGGTGAACAACACTTGGTTAATTTCCAAACAAGGCAAAGTGCAATCCTCTCTTTATTTACTCAGTAGTTCCATCCCTGAAATATCAGACTTTGTTAAAATGGTCCCAAAAGTTCCAGGTGTTTACATGTGCAGTGGAGTTAAGTTCTGGGTTCAGAGAATTATAAAGAGGGTTTCCATCAATGGGACATTTGAAGGTTGTGTGGGAAATGGGGCAATTCTCCACTGTGTGGGACTGTCCTATGCATTGTTGGATATCAAGCATCCACACCTCCTCCCACTAAATGTCAGAGGTAGCACTCTAACCCCCTATAACAGCCAAAATTACCCCCTCAAGTTTCCAGAAATTTCCTGTTGAGGAGTTGTACTGCCCTCATTGAGACCTCCAGCAGCTAAGTTTTGAAAATGTGAACAATTACTGCCTTGTGTCCTCAACTCTGAGCCTTTAGCTAAATCTCAAAGACAACAGTCCTGACTAAGCAAACCACCACTAGGGGCTTCAGATTAGCCTATACTTAGGGTGCTATGTGCTAAAAATATACATTCTCACAAATGTAGGCTAAACTTTCATAAGTGACCAAACTCAGGACAGTTAGATATTTTATCTGAGGTCATTCAGCTAACAAGCGGCAGCATCAGAATTTGAATCATACTCTTCTGATTCCAAAACATGAAAATAACTAAACTAGTCTTATGTAAAAAAAAAAAAAAAGTAGAACAAAGAAAAACAAAGATCATGTTTTGAAATGGAGCCAAGGATAAAGTTTATATTAATAAAATGTCTGCCATAAAGTTCTATATACTGCCTAAGGATGGACCACAAATTTTGCTCTGAAATAAAAAGAGGAAACATTCACACCTGGCAGAATGACTAAACAATACAGGAGACAACAGGCGAGGATGCAGAGAAAAGAGAACCCTCTTGCATTGCTAGTGGGAATGCAAACTTGTGCAGCCACTCTAGAGAAAAGTATGGAGGTTCCTCAAGCAACTAAAAATAGAACTACCCTATGATCCAGCTATTGCACTATTAGTATTTACCCAAAAGTTACAAAAATACTGTTTTGGAGGGATACACGCACCCTGATGTTTCTAGCAGTGCTATCAACGGTAGCCAAACTACGGAGAGCCCAAATGTCCATTGACTGATAAATGGATAAAGATGTGTTACACACACACGCACACACACACACACACACACACACACACACACACACACTGGAATACTACTCAGCCATAAAAAGAATGAAATTTTGCCATTTGCAATAACGTGGATGGACCTACAATGTATTATGCTAAGTGAAATAGTCAATCAGAGAAAGTCAAATATACAACTTCACTCATATGTGGAACTTAAGAAACAAAACAGGTGAACATAGGGAAGAGGGGGACGGGGAAGAGAAGAAAAGGAAACAAACCACAAGAGACTCTTAATAATAGAAAACAAACTGAGGGCTGAAGGAGGGAGGTGGGTGGGTGATGGACCAGATAGGTGACGGGTATTATGGACGGCACTTGTTATGAACACTGGGTGTTGTATGTAAGTGATGAATTGTTGAATTCTACTTATGAAACCAATATTGCAGTGTATACATAATAATTAAAAAGTAGCTCAAAAAAAGAGGGAAACATTTTTACCTACATGATTCACAAAATCTAAAAGATCAATTAAAGAGAATCATTATCCCTAACTTTAATCTGCCTTTCTTCCTGAATTCTGTGGCCCTAATTACCTATTGCCCTCATGCAGCATTCAGTATCTATTAGTTTGTACAGTTGTTTATTTTGATGCATGTTTTCTGTCCTCAGCTGAACTGTAAGCTACTTGGAGCAGAGACCCTTCCTTATTATTTTGCATTTTCCAGTGTGTACATAATAGAAGGTCTATAATTCAGTAAGTCATTTTTTCATTTTGTTTTCATTATAAGAAACTCTAATATGAAATATAGACAACTAATGGAGCTGTCCTAACTGAAGCAGAAGTAGAGGGCCAAGCCCCTTCTCTCACCTACCTGTGTCCACACAAACACACACGCACATACATACACCAGGCGCCGCTTCCCCATTATGTTCTAGTTGCAAGGACGTCAAACTCCATGAGCACACTTTTGAGGGGGAACATCAGCCGTGCAGTTTCATCAGGATGGTCCGCAGCCGCATCCCCCTCCAGCAGCCTTCTTTCCAAAGGCAGGGCCTATCCTTGCATGCCCAAGTGGAAAAGCATTTTCACTACCGCTTGTCCCTTAATGTTTCATCAGACCTTGCTGACTTTGATTCTGCTCACTCCTCTCTAAATTGTCCCTTCATTAAAGTCTTTCCAGTTCTATCCCATGAATGTGCTATTTGCTCCCTGGGGGGCTCCAACTGATCAACAGCAATTCACCAGAAATCAATGAATGCCAGTTGCCAAAAGCTAATTTGCTGAATTATTAAGGATTATTTTCCTCAAGGTTTTCTCTTTACTGTGGTTTCCCCACTCTTCTTGCCTCCTCTCCCTGCTCCTCCAACTTTGCCGCTCCCCTTCCCAACCCCAACCCCTGAGTCTGCCCCTGCATCTGGCCTTGCTCTCCCTCTTCTGTATGTTCACAGCGTCCTATACTCACTTTATTTATTTTTTATTTTTTTAATGTTTATTTATTTTTGAGAGAGAGCATGCAAGCAGGGGAGGGACAGAGAGAGTGAGTCACAGAATCTGAAGTAGGCTCCAGGCTCTGAGCTATCAGCACAGAGCCCCACTCAGGGCTCAAACTCACGACTGTGAGATCATTACCTAAGAAGAAGTCAGATGCTTAACCAGTTGAGCCACCCAGGTGTCCCTATACTAACTTTATACTATTGGTTGAAGAAAAATGATGGTTTAGGGAGAAATGAATTATTTAGCCACTTGGCTTTAAATGAAGGTGCCTTTGGCTAATTGATTTTCAAGAAACTGATTATTCAGAGCATTGCTTTGTCTGAATATTGGCTGTCAGTAAATTTGACTTTCTGAGAACTTCCCCTGAGCTCACTTTGAAAAGTATTGTAGAAGTTTGATTTTGTGACAAATGATGATTCTGTCGATGATGGTCTTAATCCCATAACCTCTGTAGAGCCTGTACTCTCCTCTGTCTTCAGCATTGCTCACTGGTATCACGAATCTCCTTGATTTTGGCCTGGCTCCAAACTGGCCACACATTGCTGTTAAATTCTTTCTAAAACGTGGATCTAACTATATCTCTTATTTGCTTAAACTATGCCAGTGGTTTCTTAACATCTATAGGATAAAGGCTAAACCCTCAGAGCTTGGCAACAAACTTTTCTATGACATACTGTTCTGATTATTCCAGTCTAATTCTATGCCCCACTCATGTTCTATGTTACCATCTATTGAATAACTTCAGTGCATAGCAAAACTTTTGTGGACCTGGAGGAACTTGCTCATGCTGTTCCTCCTGCTCGGAAGACCATTCATACACCATCCACCTAACACATACGTCTTCCTTGTTTTGATCAAGGATCATGGTATTATTGAAGTTTCAAGTTGCTATATGCTAGGTGATAAATAATCCCCAAATTTTGGTGGATTACAACCATAGTCATTTATCTCATGTTGTCGGGCTTTCAGATTTTCTGGGGAAGCTCAGTTTCAGGCTGTGGGTCAGGTTTAGAGCTCTCCTCATGTCTCTCATTACAGGACCTGTGGCTACTCACGGCCCATTTTTCTCCTGGTGAATAGCAGGTCCAGAAAAGCAGTCAATCCCTAACATAAATTTAAAGATTTTTAATACTACATTGATAGATGCAAGGTACATGGCTAAGGGCAGAATTAATGGAGTGGAAAAGTACACTCTCCCTATTCGACAGCCAGAGTCACAGTACCGTGGAGCCTTGAACAACAGAAGTTTGAACTCTGTGGGTCCACTTATACATGAAGTTTTTACAATACTGCACTGTAAATGTATTTTCTCTTCCTCATAATTTTCTTTCTTTTTAGAGAGAGACCATGCACAAGTTGGGGAGATGGGCAGTGGATTGGGGGAGAGGGGAGAGACAGAAAGAGAGAGAGACTGTCAAGCAGGCTCCAAGCTCAGCATGCAGAGCCCAACACGTGGCTCACCCTGGGATCATGACCTGGGATCATGACCTGAGTCAAAATCAAGAGTCAGGCACTCAACCAACTGAGCCACCCAGGTGTCCCTTCCTTACAGTTTACTTAATAAGATTTTCTTTTCTCTAGCTTATTTTATTGTAAGAATACAGTATAAAATACATGTAACATACAACATATGTGTTAATTGACTGTCTATGTTATTGGTAAGGCTTCTGGTCAACAGTCAGCTACTAGTAGTTAAGTTTCTGGGGAGTCAAAAGTTCCATGTGGAATTTTGACTACATAACGTGGGTGTGCCTCTACCCCCATGTTGTTCAGGGGTCAACTGTAATGTCTCATAGAAAATGGTATGGATGCATAATTTTGTTATAGAGAGGCAGTGAAGACCTGGGCACTATAATTCGATTGATTTATAATCAATCTTCTTTATGTAGCTTTCCCCAACCCCTTCCAGACGCTCAACAGAGAGACTGCTCATTTCTTTGTGGATCCACTTCACCATAGACATAAATTTATGATAGTATCTTTAACATATTTAATAAGTTTTCTTCTTTAAACACTTACCTTCCTCTATTAGATCATAAAACCATGTTTTATTCATCTTTGTGTTCTTTTTTAAAAAATTTTTAATGTTTTATTTATTTCTGAGAGAGAGAGAGAGAAAGGCAAGGTGAGCAGGGGAGGATCAGAGAGAGAGGGAGACACAGGATCCAAAACAAGCTCCAGGCTCTGAGCTAGCTGTCAGCACAGAGCCCGTCACAGGGCTCGAACCCACGAACCATGAGATCATGACCTGAGCCGAAGTCAGACCGACTGAACCACCCAGGCGCCCATCATCTTTGTGTTCTTAAAGTTTATCACAGACCCTGGCATACATTATTGTTATTGAATTAATTATTTAATTTTGTCACTACATACATTGAGCAAAGGAGCGTAAATGAGGATAAAGAGTCTAAATGGATTCTGGAAACCCTTGACCACAAAAGAAAAACACACTGGAGATCACTAAATCAAGTCCATAAAGAAAAGAAGGTCTTTCAATACACATCTGTCTTTGAAAGTATAAAATAAAGATATCCGAGGCAAAGACTGTTGGGGCAGTGTGCTTGATTCCTGTGAACATGTGGGGTAAATACTCAAGACTGGTTTAATCCCAACATGGGTGGACTCACTAAGGGAGGGAAGGAAGCTCTCTTAAAGAGAAAATGAGGTGAGGGCCTGTTAGGAGGATGAATCCTTAAATGAAAAATAGTCTACAGAGCAGATTTCTGAGATTATTTTGTGTAGCCTTTTAAATGAGGAAGTAGCTACTTTTTAAATAAAAATCAGCCTGCTGGGAAAAAAGAAGAGACATTGATTATGTGTCTTTGTAGATCATGCAACAAAAATGACTCTGAAAAACTGTATGCTGTTGATTTGTAAGATGGGATTAAATAAATTTGTAAAACTTCATATTAATTAAAATCACATTTTATATTTTTAATAGTCCATAACGTTTCTGTTCATGGATGTAATTACCAGTTTGCTCAAACCCTTTCTTGTGAATATTAATTATGATTTCTGCTTTATACCAAGTCATCACTTATTATATTTCATAAACTAAAGTGGATTGTGTAAGATGGGGGAAAGATTTTTTGAATCAACAAGAAACTAAAGATTAAAGCATCATATTCCTCCAAATTCTTTTGTTCTTCCCAAGACTTATTCTCACCCTATCTCAGGTCCAAGAAGGAAAGGATAAGAGTGGGAGAGAATTAACTTACTGTAATCCTCTCAATCAAAGTTTCAGTATTTTTCCCTCACCATCTTTAAGTCTGAAAAGTTTTCCCCATAGAATTAGGTCCCTAGGAGTCAAGAAAGAACTCAGAGTAAGGGTTTAAATTGCTTAACAACATCCCATTTTTCTTTGGGGTTAAGTTTTTAATCTTTCCTATTGAAAAAAAAAAACTTAGTCTCCCCTAAATTCCCAAATTTCTAGCAAAAGTTTGCTTGCTTTTAGTGTCTACTTCCTCACCAGTCATTCACATCTCAGTCCTCCTGGATCTGATTTCTACCTTCATTTCACACTATCTGCTTTCATTGGAATCATCTCCAGTCACAGCAGTCCCTAAACCTTGTCTATGCTGCTACTAGAACTGTTTTCTTTAATATAGATCAAATTTTGTTATCTCTATGCTTTAAGCCTTTCCACAGTTCTCTCTTGTCCTCACAATATAATCAGTAAGACTCTCATGATACAACTCAAAGGTGTCCCTTGTGTCATTAGATACCATGCCTGCCAAACCATTTCCCATGCAAAGTTCATTTTTCCAGACATACTGAATGGCTTTAATTTTCTAAAATGCTTTGTCTTGCCAGGCCTTTAAATGTACTGCTTCCTTTGTCCTCCACACACTAACCTTTCTCCCATAAGCTCAAATGACCCCTTCTTCTGCACCCCTTCCTGACTCAGATGGAGTTATCCATTCTCCACCTTGGGTGCCCATGGCTCTCTGTATTTGCCCCTGTAGCACAGCATTTTTCACACTATTTTGATCATTATGCTTCATCCTTTACCATCCCTGTTTATAAGTTCCTTGAAAGCAAGAAATATATCTTATTCATTGTTGGATCTCCAGTGCTTATTAAATATTTGCTGAATGAATACACACATGAAGATAAAATAAAAAGATAAGAAGCTAGATATATGAAAATGAAATTAAGCTCCTGTAGTCATCCCCTGAGAAGGAGAACATAGTGTTTAACATTTTGATGGCTTCTATAGAAATTCTTTATCTTACCACTGTAGTTTAAAGAAATCTACCTAACTTTGCTTAAACACACATGCTCTTAATACATCTTCTTACTTTGTCTGCTTCTCAGTAAAATGTAACTTTTGCTTTGATTCTCCATGTTAAAATCATCTTGTGCATTTATCTACATTACCTAAGTTTTGCTATTGTTTACTCTAAGCTCCTATGACTGCATGCATGGTGGCTGTGTGGTGTAGTTACTTAGGAGCACAGACTCTGAATCATGACTATGGGTTTCCAGTCTTGGCTTCTCCACATACTGCTGTGTGACCTATGGCAAATTACTTAAACTCTCTGTTTTTACTGTCTTCACCTGTGAAATGGAAATAATGGGATTAGTGTCAAGTTTAAACGAATTACTAGATATGAAGGATCAAGAGTAGCATCTGATAACTAATAAACGCTATATATGTGTTATTATTTACACACAATTAGTGCTTTCAACACACTCTTTTATTCTCTGACTGCAACTGCCTCTCTAAGATTCAGCAGTAGCTCCTTGTGGATAGATGCCATGCTCTAAACTTCTTTCCCCACCTAAGCACCTAGAGGAGGAGGAGGAACGTAGTTCACTAAACCTTGATTATGGCTTGATTTGTAACCTACGTGTTCTCATTCACCAACTCAGAATACAAATGTGTTCATACCTCTTAATTGTGTACAAGCCATCAAGTTTCCTTTCATTTGCCCCCAGGGACTTACACCGTTGAGAAAGAGCTTCACTTCCAAATACCAGGCAGTTGTTGCTACTGCATGGCTACTTGGATCCTGCATGCTCTGGTGGCTGTGATTGCATTCGTGCAGGACGTCTTTGCTGACCCAGATCCCAATCCGAGCCTTGATGGTGCTCTGCCAGGCGCCAAGGTCAGGCCTACAAGCTCAATCATTGTTCTCAAGCACTATACTCAAGCAGAGGGCCTTCCTATCTTGAACAAGCCTTGTACAAGAATCAGCCCCAGGTCATGACTTTTGGATCATCAGCTTACATCATTCCTCTTTCCTTTAAGGATAAAAGGATGTTCTTTTGTGCCTTCAGATTCTAGTCAGGGCCATCTCATTCCACCATGCCCTATTTCCCTCACTTCAAATTGTCAGGAGCAAAAGGCTCCTTTCCTTCCCAGAAGGCTTTTGGGCTCCTTATACAAATTTATCCACCCCTTTCCTAAGCTCTGCACACCAAAGGGCAAGTCCACATTAAAAAAACAAAAACAAAACCAAAAAAACCTAGGGGCACCTGGCTGGCTCGGTCGTTAGAGCATGCAACTCTTGATCTCAGTCGGGGTTGTGAGTTCAAACCCCATGTTGGGTGTAGAGCTTAATTTAAAAAAAGTTAAAAAGTCATTTGTAAAAAAACAAAACAAAACAAAATCAAAACAAAAATATTCAAAAGTCAAAAGAGTCTGACTCTGAATCATATGCTCCAAGCGCAAGGAGTGTCTCTTGTGCATTCAGCTTATTCTCACCTCTTTCTCCTCTTGACCCTCCATTAGAGAAGTTCTGGTCAAAATGACTTGGTATATGCTGGTCAGGGAGCTAGTAGGTAGCTGCTAGACCTTCTTTAAAGGTTATTTTCAAAAGCCACCATTTAAAAAACATGTTTATTTATTTTGAGAGACAAAGAACATGAAAGGACAAGTGGGGGAGGGGCAGAGAGAGAGAGAGAGAGAGAGAGAGAGAGAGGGAATCCCAAGCAGGCTCCACACTGTCAGTGCAGAGACAAATGCATAGTTCGATCTCACAGTGAGATCCTAACCGGAGCCAAAATCAAGCATGGGATGCTTAACCAACTGAGCCAACCAGGTGCACCTAAGAGCCACCTTTTAAAAAGCCACCTTTTAAAATGCAGGATGGTTCTGATTCTTCCCTACTGTTTCTGATTTAGTCTTTACTGCATCACAAAAGCATGAGAATTTAGGAGACTATAAAATACTAAAAATCAAAAAATAAAGTCTGTTAGGACAAGCTGGACCTGGCAAGGACTGTTCCAGTTTTAAGAGTGCGAAGTTAAAATGTAATTTTTGCCTCAATTCTGAGTTTTAAATTAGTCACAATGTATATAAATGAGGACTCTGCCTCAAACAGCTCTTTCTCTGTGAGTCATGAAGTCTTTGCTCCATTCACTTAGGAGAATTGTAATTATTGTTATTGTTATCGCTATCGGTATACCATGCCTCTCTGTCAAACTGCACAAAAAACACTGGAAATTCTGAGCATAAGTATGAAGTCAGTTTACAATATGATGTTGCTGGTTTGATGACAGAGGTAAGAGAGCTATGGAAAGACTGTTTTCTGTTTTCACTTGCATGCAAGAAAAAGCATGAATTTGCCTTACATTAGAAGGGAGGGCTCTCAGGAAGAGTGCTGTTTGTGTACCTTTCTCGTTAATCACAGTTAATCACATGTGGTTCTCCTCACTCCTTACATTAATGAGGTCAGAGCTCAAGGGGGCTGCCATGGCCCATGAGGAAGTCAGGGAAGGAAGAGGGTGTGGTCTATGGGCTGTTAGAGGGCACAGCTGAGCCTGGAGAGGGAGGTGGAGAACAGAACAGACCCAGGAGCCACCCCATCCCGTTCCTAAAGTGAGGATAGTATTTTGAGGAAAATAGACTGACATGTTTCATTTCCTCCTGTGAGTCCTGCTCCCTCGAGGTCCCTAGGCTGAGTCCTGAGGTCCCTGTAGGAAAGGAGAGGACAGATCCCTCCAAAAATAGGAGTTCTACTATCAACATCACCTCTCACAGGTAGCCTTTTCTAGGCTACAGCAAAACAATAGTACTGAAGCGGTCATTATCAAAATACAAAAAGATGTTCTAACTTATTCTAAACTATTTATTAAACATATCAAAATCCTGGCCTGATAGATCCTGGGCATAGAAGACAAAGCAAGTAGACACCTGTCTCTGAGTAAAAGTTCTGAGTGTAGAAGGCATGCTAAATAATTTGAAGGCAATGCACCACACACACACACACACACACACACACACGCACACTCCTCCACCGCTGCTACCATCATCACCAACAGAGACTTTTGCACCTTTCTTTTTTGGGGTTCAATGAACTGCGTGGGCTTATGGCCAGAGTCGAAGTTCTGAATACAACATTCCAGAGTCCCCATTAAACTCTTTGTGGCACAAATGTATTAAAAAACAACTCGAGTTCCCTCAGGAGGAACATGGACAGTGGGCAGTGGTCTAGGTCGATCAGCTTAAGCAAAAGCAAAAATGACTCTGGATCCAAGGCCACAAGCTGAGTGGAGCTCAAACTCAGGGACAGCAATGGATCTGGTAAGAGCCAAGGTAGGGCCACAAAGTCTGATATTTCAGGAATGGAACTACTGAGTAAATAAAGGGAAGATTGCACTTTGCCTTGTTTGGAAATTAACCAAGAGTTGTTCACCATTTTGGAAAGTTACATAGGGACCCTCCCAAAGAAAATCACAAATGTGCTCGAAGGGCATCTGGCTCTGCCTGCCTTATAGGGCACTACTATCACATCAATTATAGGAACCTCTGGGGCTCTTTTCCTTTCCTCTACCCATATTTTCTGACCACAACACAAAGAGAAGGAAGCAAGATGGAAGTAGCAGAGTTGGAAAGGCAGTAGGAAGAACAAGACATCTTTCTTCCCCACTGAAGTCTCCAAGTCATGGGACAAAATTGATACTATAAGATTATTGTAGTGATTATAAGAGTATAAATACCCAAAAAGCAGTTTCTGTGCTCTCTTAAAGTGATTGACTCTTCCCAGGTAACTGAATCTGCCTCCAAAAATGTCCTAGTTAGGTAACTGATGTGCCCATTTCCCCCCCAGTGAAGGTTATGGGGGAGCCTTCATGATTGGCCACTTTACTTCATTTGCTTCTAAATTTCTTTCCCTCTCCAATGCATCCTATTTGCAAAGGGGCTAGCTGTACTAGGAAGAAGAGGATATCTACTAGTTCTACTGTTTCATCAGTCAAAATAATGCATGCAGAAGCCTTTTAAAAATGTCTTCTGCTACTTTTCTGGTGGAAACTGACATTACAACTCTCATTTGTGGGGCTGATCCTGCAGACAGGGAGGAAGCCTGGTGAGGCTCACAGAGCCTGGCTAGGGTAGTCTGTGCTGGTCCAGGCCACCTGCAGCTCTGTTACTAGGGGAACTTTAGGGCTGTGGCTGATCACTCCTTAGTGACACGGCTCCCTGATGCTGTGACTTTTAACTTCAGTAGTGTGAAAAATAGAAACTCCGATCCACTTAGCTACATTGTCAGAGTGTGCTTTTCTTTTAGATTTTTATCTAAAATTTTGTTTCATTAAAATTAACTCCTTCAGGCAGTTTTCATTTGACTTTGGCTGATTGAGGAGTGAAACAAGGTCAAAGGAATAGATTAAATACAGATCTATATGGTCTTCATTTCTGTATTTGGTTATTACAAAGTGTAGAGGAGTTGAGTCATGAAAAAAGCTCACGTGTTTGGAAAATTATTTGGGGGTGTGGACATGCTCCAGTAATTGCCTGGTTATCACATTTTATTAGGGCTTCTTTTATGTGTAAAATTATATGTATAAAATTTAATATGCATGTTTCTTCTTTTCCTTGTCCCAGTAGTAAGTAACAAGTTCTCTTTGACTGAGATGCTCCAGGCAATTCAACCTCACTAGATCATGTAATTAGTGGCAGCTATTCACTCATCTATCCTTCATGGACCTAAAAAATATCTACTGAGCACCAACTATGTTCCAGGCACGTGGTAGGTAAGGGACCTGCAGAGGTTGACAAAACCTAATCCCAGTCTTCAAAGAGTGTTTGAAGTGTAAGGAGATGGATATTCCAGAAATGATAGTGAACATCATGGATATCTCATTACAGCCAAATGGTCAGACGTGTAAGCAATATACCAGCTTGCATAAAATGCCATCTGAGTCCACGAACCAGATATTCTGATTCTGGAAAATTTGTACATAAGTTTAGAGGCCAGATCAGAATCCATGTCATAGCCCCATTCCACCAGTTTATGGGTACCATGATAAACCATTTTGACTAATCTACAAGATGTTTATAGAGCACACAAAAGAAAATGCTGTTGGTGTTGGTGTTGAGACAAAGAGTCTCAGGGAAGTTCCTCTAAAATATCATTGTCAAAGAAACAATCCTGGTGACCATGATGCATGACAACGGTGACCCTAATTGGTGGCAGGTGACATGTTTGTTGCCTTTAGAGATTTTCCTTAATATTGTCCTCCTTATTCTCACTATGGCCTGTTCCTTCCATCAAAGACACCATCTTTACTTTCTGATTGCATGCTTGCTTCTTTCATTTCTATGCTTTCTTCTAACTCCATATTCCAAACCTGAAAATCCATTTTTTAAGTTTACCTTGCTATCTCCCGCTTTTTAGATTTAAAATTCTTTCCCTTACCTAGTCACTTCCTTCTTACCCTCCCTCCACTGCATCGAACAGAGTCAGAAGCACTGAAATTTAACACTAGTTCTGCCAGTGTCTGGCTGTGTGACAACTCTGGACAACTTACTAACAAAATGGGATCTCATTAGCTTCCAAGGGAGGGGACCTGGATCACTGGTCTCTAGGCTCCTTTCCAGTTCTCGTTCTCATGGTTCTATGAATTTTCCTGGAAGAGTAAAGTCCGAGAAGCTTAATGTTTTTACAGTTATTCCTTGATGTTCCTAAACCCATCTTACTCTCATTCTCTGACTAAGACTTACAAACACACAGCTATCAGGACCTCTGTGGCCCTTAATCTTTTGGGGCTGTTTGCTCTCTAAAACTGAGAAAGAGAGATGAGAGGTTTCCTAGATATTTTCAGACACATGGAAATATTCAATGCTGAAACCCATGCTTTTTTTCACTGTCTACTTACTGCTATTCTCCTTGGTATTTTTATCTGTACAGAAATATAGGCCCTAACATACCAGAAACCATTTACAGGTGCAGCCACACTCTCTGTCCCTTTGAATGAAAGACTTAAATCTCAGACTGTCTAACTGTCAGCTGAGATGTTTAACTTCCTATCTCTGCTTCATCCTGCCTTTTGGTCTCATTAAACAAAAACACTACCCTAGTCTGGGCTCCTCTGAGACTCAAGCTTATCCCTTGGGTGTATAAAATAATCTGAAGCAGAGCTTTCCTTCAGTTCGAAAACTTTTTCTGTATCCCTGGATGTTGATTTTGTAAGCCCAGGGTCTCTTGAGGTTCTTTCTGCTAACTGATTTTCTTCTACAACTTCTGTATGTACCTCTATTTCACATTCAGGCCACGATTCTCCAGGCCTTCATTTTTCTCCATGGCCCTGATAGACCAACTTTCATCTTCAGTCTTGATGGTTACATAGATGGGTCTGTAACTGAGGCCAGAACCCCAGAATACCTAGGAAATGTGAACTGGAACCCAATATGGAAATACCTGGAAGAGACTGAGTCCCATGAAGGCTCAGACTTTCTGACATAGTCCCTTCAGTACCTGCTCAGGCATCACTTCCTTGTCCCCAGTCTGCTGGTAAATTCATTCATCTCCTCTGTAAGGTTTATTATCTATATTATCTATATGTACTTACCCAATTAATATCAAAGTTCATCACCTAACTGTTAAAGCTAAAATTTGGCCAGGCATGATATAGATCTGTGGGAGACTTTACAAGAAAATAAAAGACAATTCATGTTTTCCAGTATTTTTCCAAGCTTCTAGGAGGGTTACAATAGTGAGAATAGACCCTAGTTAACTGAGAACAGTCTGTTCATGCCTGTTCTCATGTTGTCATTATGAACAGAGCATCTTTTCATTCTCTGAAGTCACCCAATTTAGGTAATAAATTGTACAACCTAACTAGTTTTAACATTGTATAGGTGTGCTGTAGATGTGTGGCTAAAATCCTATTTCCTTATCCCTGCAAGTTGCTTAAAGTGGCCCACTTAATTACATGTCAAACTTAACAAATGACATAGTCACTCATATATCTATAGCACATTTGGCTTCCTCATTAGAAAGAAAAGAATGAAATGCGCCTTGCTAAATGTCTTCAATGCCTTATAGAATAAAATAGCTGAAACCTGTCACAGTAGAGAGTTGGTAAAAAATAATAAACCATTCCATTGAATCTGTTCATGAGAAGATTAGAAAGGAATTCTCCTTCTATAATACAAACATGACCTGCTATACCCTTCCCCTTGCCACCTTGTGCACATCATACACACACCTGAGCAGGTTGTCTATGGAGATTTATACAGGCTGATAGATAACTCTTGATGAATTCATGTTCAGTCAAGGAGTTATACATTTATCCATGTGATTCACTCTTAATGTATTTCCACATGATGATGAACTTACAAGCCAGTTCCACCTTTGTCCAAAAAGTAAGGCATTCACTTGAAAAGACAAACTTAGAACTTTTGTTTCAACAAGGATAAACCAAGTATTCGAGAGAGTACAGACTTTGCTTAACTGCAATACAATTGAATGATTGTGTGCAACTTAGCCACCTTTTGGAAAAAAGATGACATTCTGATAATAGCTCATGTTTTATTTACAAGAATTCTGGGACACACCAAGGTCAAAAGAGAAATGACTACATACTGAGTTGGAAAAGCACTACTATCTAATAATAATAATAATAATAAAATTGCTTGAGTTTCCTGAATGTAGGACCTCACACTAAATACTCTACATGCAGTATCTCATTCAATCCATAGCAACTCTGCATAAGATATGCTAGATAGACATTATGGGATCATATTTGTAGGAGGTTCAATCTACCTACCAATGATAAGTTCTAACAATTTCTGCATGGGTTTTCCAATGAAATATCTTAATGATTCTCTGCTCCAGTGCTGGGAAGTAGTTTCATGAGTATGAATTACTGTGTGGAAATTAAATTTATTTTTGGTAGTCAGAAGGTAGATAAATGGAGTAATAATAGGTAGGATATATTAAAGGTTTTCCCCATAAACACCATTGGATGATAGCAGAGAGATTGCTGGTTAAAAATTTTGTGAATCTGAATCTGATGACTGAAATACCAATCAGAGGAAAATTGTGTGTCTTGAGACTTATATGTCAAGGCAAAGAACCAGAGTTTAAGGAGGTGGGTGGGTATTACTGGAATCCCTCAGAAAAATCCCCTACATTGGTCTGAGGCTGTCTTGACACTGCTGTCTCTGATTTTTCCTTCTACAAGAACCCAAATTGTGTTCAACAAGCTATGTCTTTTATCTATTGCTAAACGAGATGTGCATATTTTTTCAAGAGCAAAGCCAACCAAAACAAAATCAGTCTTTCTTTATTACATTTATTTAAAATGTGTTTATAAATCTTGCTCACCTGGAATACACACACACACACACACACACGCACACACAATCTAATGGACTCATAATCTAAATAAATTTGTATTCTAATATGTACTGCAATACATATATATGAAGGACAAATAAATCTGGGGATTTTTCTCCTGGAAGTTCAAAATAATGCTTTTACAAAAATAATATAAATACAGAGGGAGACAAACCATAAGAGACTCTTAAATACAAAGAACGAACTGAGGGCTGCTGGTGGGGTGTTGGGTGGGGGGAAGGGTTAGATGGGTGATGGGCATTAAGGAGGGCACTTGTTGGGATGAGCACTGGGTGTCATATGTAAGAAATGAATCACTGAATTCTACTCCTGAAATCATTACTATCCTATATGTTAACTAACTTGAATTAAAAAAAAAAATAATGCTTTTAGGTCATGGTAATCCTAATAGAGGAAAGGATGTCTCTTAGTGAAAGTGTATTCTTTTACTCATCATTTCTGATAGTAAAGGTTTTATAAAATATGTTGGAAAAAAAGAAAATGAGTCTATTTTAAAATGTCTGATGCTGTTCTAAAATGGGCTCAGGGATTATACACCCCAGACTAATTTCCCTTCCTTCAATTAAGTTGGTCTCCAACATTTGATTGAGGCTCTTTGAGTACGAAGTACATGTAACATGTTTGCTTTATAGGAGGAAAATCAATTTATAGCCAAATAAACCATTCTCGCATTAGTTTATACATAAATAATATTTGTGTAGCTCATATGGCTATGAAGTAGTTAAATAAAATAATATTTGGAACATGATAAGTGGAATTGATGAATTGGGAAGGGAAACAGATTCTATGTGGACTATAATTTTCAAAAGAAAGAAAGAACACTTTTCATACTGGAACAAATCTAGAAACTTTGCTTTCCCTTTTTGAAAGTAAACATGAAAATAAATACTCCTTTTGCCACTAATAATAATGCCACAGAAAGATAGTCATGGAAAAATGAAGCTACCTTGCACTAATAAGCTTCAGATAGCATTTTGTAGAATATATTAAGCAAGAACAATTCTTAGATTTCAGCATTTCATGCTTCTGTGCAGTGGCCAAAACACAGAACTTTTCTCAAAACGTTGTTCTCAAGGTGTGACTTTTCAAAGACCTACAAATAGAAAGAATTTTGAATTCTCCACAATTGAAAGTTATCTTCCAACACAGGCCTCATAAGAAATAAATGGTATAAAAAACAGGATAGAATAAGAAGTACTATCAAAAATCACAAATGAGCTGGTTTATACACAGACCTCAGAAGAAATAAATGATACCAGAAACAAGAGAATCTAAAATACTATAAGAACATAAAATAAAGTGCTGGATCCAAAGGGGACATGAGATAAAGTAACCAAATGGTAGAAGCTTAGAGAGGATCCAGAAGCTGTGGTTAACAGTTAAGATATTAAGTAACCATGATTAACAAGTTAAAGAAATTTGAGGTAAATATAGACAAAATGGATGAAAAAATGGAGGATTATAATACAGAATTAGAGTGTATAAAAAAGAATCAAACATTCTAGAAATGCAAAATACAAATTTGAAATTAAGAAATCTTTTGATAAGTTTAAGAGCAGGTTGAATACACAAGACAAGGTTTGTAGACTCAAAATGGCCCAACAGACAGTATACAGGAGGCACAGCCAGCAAAGAGGATGGAGGAAACCAAATGCAGCATATAAGAGAGATATGATTAAAATGTCTAACAAACACATAACTGAAGTCTTGAAAGAAGAAAGACATTGGCACAAAAGAACTATTTGAAGTAATGGCCCAAACTTTCAAATCTGATGATAAATAACCCACAGATTCAAGAAATTCAGTGTATTCTAAGCAAGGCATATACAAAGAAAACTTCAACTCTTATTATTCTAAAATTGGTAATAAGAGAAAATCTTAAAAACAGAGAAAAAATCCACATCACCTTCCTAGAAATACTAATCAAAAACTATATGCTAAAAGGTACTGTTAAAAAATTGAATGAGAAAAACAAAACAAAACCTTCTAACCTAGGACTCTAGACAGAATGAAAATATCCTTTGAAAAATGAAGAAGAGGGGCACCTGGGTGGCTCAGTGGGTTAAGCATCCGACTTTGGCTCAGGTCATGATCTCACGGATGGGTTCGTGGGTTTGAGACTCGCGTCGGGCTGCTCCAGATTCTGTATCTCCCTTTCTCTCTGACCTTTCCCCGCTCACGCTGTCTCTCTCTCTCTCTCTCTGTCTCTCTCTCTCAGAAATAAATAAAACATTAAAAAAATTATAAAGGAAAATGAAGAAGAAATAAAGACTTTCATATAACCAAAGCTGAAAGAATTGTTGCTAGTAGATCTATAATAGAAATCATACTAAAGGTTGCTTTTCATGTCAAAAGATGATGGCCCCAGAAAAAAAACTCATGAGTACAGTAACAGAAGTTCAAGAGTTTATAACTTAAACAGAAGGAAAATAATATAACAATAGCAAAAAATAATGGTAAGGGGATAAGTGGAGTTAAACTATTATATTCTCCTTACAATATTTAGGACATAGTAAAGGCACGCTGTAGTCATGGTTATGTTTTGTATTTCTAAGGTAGTCTCTAAAATAGTGATGCATAGCAAAAACTACTAATAAAACATAATAATAAAAATGTATTTTATTAAGGGGAGCCTTAGTCAGTTAAACACTGGACTGTTGATTTCCTCTCAGGTCATGACTTCTCTATCATGAGATTGAGCCTCGTGTGGGGTTGCATGATGAGCATGGAGCCTCCTTAGGATTCTCTCTCTCCTTCTACCCCTCTCTCCCACTCATGCTTTTTCTCTCTCTCTAAAAATAAGTAATTAGTGCAAAAAGAAGTAGTATCCTTAGTCAGTAAAGAATAAAAGGATGATATGGCTCTGACTTTTACTTTTATGTTTAATTTTTTAAATTTTTCTAATGTTTATTATTTTTTGAGAGACAGAGAGACAGAGCACAAGTGAGAGAGGTACAGAGAGAGAGAGAGAGATAGAAACAGAAGCAGGCTTCAATCTCTGAGCTGTCAGCACAGAGTCTGACATGGGGGTTGAACTCACAAATTGGGGGAATCATGACCTGAGCTGAAGTTGAATGCTTACCCAGCTGAGCCACCCAGGTGCCCCTAACTTTTGTTTTTATTTATTAAAATTTTTTTAAATGTCTATTTATTTTTGAGAGAGATAGACAGAGTGCAAGCATGCTCCAGGCTCCGAGCTGACAGCACAGAGCTTGATGTGGGGCTTAAACTCACAAACTAGATCATGACCTGAGCCAAAGTTGGATCTTAACCAGCTGGGCCACCGAAGCACCCCTTAACTTTTGTTTTTAAATACAAAGTCAAACTATTTGAACTAAGAGCTTCTGCACTGGGTTTTTCATGTCACTTTATTGTGCTTTAGAAAAAACGTGTACCTCACTACAGTCTCCATTTTCTTTCCCACTCCATATCAGTATGCCCACAACTTGGGACTATGGTTCTCTGTTAGTCAATTTAAATTACATACTGGTGTGTATGTAGATTCCACCACCTTATCCATTCACTTGGCACTTTATGTAATAGAAAGTTTACAACACAAGACACATAAAGAGCATGCCCAACAGCCAAAGACCAGCTCCTAAAAAATTGGGCCAACACAAAGATTATTTTTTTCTTTTACCAAAAATATGTTCTATCCCAGGATTAAATATCATTGGAAGGTGAGTATGGTTCTATTCTTAATGTATTAAAGTCAATTTGAGAGTAAAAGTAATTTTGATCAGGGTGTCATCAGAAGGCAGTAAAGAGATTTAGATTCCAGGTCTTCAGAATTCAAATTTTCACTTCTTACCCTCAGCCCATCTTTTTATTCATTTCTAGTTTTGTAAATGCACTGATTTTCAAATTGTAGCACAAGTCCTGAGACTGTAGCCATATTTTTTCTGGTTACCAACATCAATTTTCTTTTCCCTTCTTTACAAGCCAGGCTTCCAAGACTTGCCAAATTCTTGGAGTGATTTATAAAGCATTTAGAAATACAGATTCTCAACTTTTGTCTCAGTTGTAATTGCATTGTAATCTGTGGGTGGGACTCAGGAAATATTTGTTTTAAGATAAGGAAATCACTCTTTCCTGATTTCTAAAATCAGGCTATATTGTTTTTTTTTCCTTTTGGGGTTCTTTTTTTTTTTAAGTACAAACAAAAATCTCTACCTACTAAAGCTGTATGTGTGCTGTACAGACTATATTCTGTGAAGCTCATGGCAGATTATAGGGCTTCCCTCAAAAGAGCTGACCCACAGAGTCATGGTTAGGTGAATCTTTACCAAGTTTGATAGTGTAATTAATGCATCTGTATTCTTTTCACAAATAAGTGACTCGAATAGATTTCTAAGTAACTGGAGTTTTCTTTTCTTTTCTTTTTTTTTTTTCCTTTCATAGTTTATTGTCAAGTTGGTTTCCATATAACACCCAGTGCTCATCCCAACAGGTGCCCTCCTCCATGCCATCACCCCCCTTCCCCACTCTCCCACCCCCACCAGCCCTCAGTTTGTTTTCAGTATTCAAGAGTTTCTCATGGTTTTCCTCCATCCCTCTCACCAACTATTTTTCCCCTCCTTCTCCCCTATGGTCCTCAGTTAAGTTTCTCCTAATCCACTTATGAGTGAAAAAAATATGGTATCTGTCTTTCTCTGCCTGACTTATTTCGCTCAGCATAACATTCTCAAGTTCCACCCATGTTGCTACACATGGCCAGATTCAATTCTTTCTCATTGCCATGTAGTATTCCATTGTATAGATAAACCATATCTTCTTAATCCATTTGTCAGCTGATGGACATTTAGGCTCTTTCAATGATTTGGCTATTGTTAAAGTCTGCTATAAACACTGGAGGGTACATGTGTCCCATGCATCAGCACTCCAGCATCCCTTGGATAAATTCCCAGCAGTGCTATTGCTGATTCGTAGGATACTTCTTTGATAATTTTTTGAGGAACTTCCACACCATTTTCCAGAGGGACTGCACCAGTTTACATTCCCACAACAATGTAGGAGAATACCTGTTTCTCCACATCCTCGCTAGCATCTATAGTCTCCTGATCTGTTCACTTTAGCCACTCTGACTGGCATGAGATGGTTTCTCAGTGCGGTTTTGATTTGTATTACCTATGATGAGTGATGCTGAGCATCGTTTCATACGTCTGTTGGCCATCTGGATGTCCTCTTTGGAGAAGTGCCTGTTCATGTCTTCTGCCCATTACTTAACTGGGTTATTTGTTTTTTGAGAGTGGAGTTTGGTGAGTTCCTTATAGATTTTGGACACTAGCCCTTTATCTGATAAGTCATTTGCAACTATCTATTCCCATTCCATCGTTTGCCTATTAGTATTGTTGATGTTTCCTTTGCAGTAAAGAAGCTTTTTATCTTAAAGAGGTCCAAATAGTTAATTTTTGCTCTTGATTCCCTTGCCTATGGGGATGTGTCAAGTAAGAAATTGCTGCAGTTGAGGTCAAGGAGGTTGTTTCCTGCTTTCTCCTCTAGGGTTTTGATGGTTTCCTGTCTCACATCCAGGTCCTTCATCCATTTTGAGTTTATTTTTGTGTATGGTGTGAGAAAATGATCTAGTTTCATTCTTCTGCATGTTGCTGTCCAGTTCTCCCACCACCATCTGTTAAAGAGGCTGTCTTTTTTCCACTGGATACTCTTTCCCGCTTTGTCAAAGATTAGTTGGCCATACATTTGTGGGTCCAATTCTGGTTTCTCTATTCTATTCCACTAGTCTATGTGTCTGTTTTTGTGCCAATACCATACTGTCTTGATGATGACAGCTTTGTAGTAGAGGCTAAAGTCTGGGATGGTGATGCCTCCCGTTTTAGTTTTCTTCTTCAATATTACTTTGGCTATTCAGGGTCTTTTGTGGTTCCATACAAATTTTAGGATAGTTTGTTCTAGTTTTGAGAAGTATGCTGGTGCAATTTTGATTGGGATTGTATTGAATGTGTTGATTGCTTTGGGTAGTAATGACATTTTAACAATATTTATTTTTCCGATTCATGAGCATGGGATGTTTTTCCATTTCTTTGTGTCTTCTTCAATTTCCTTCATAAGCTTTCTATAGTTTTCAGCATACAGACTTCTTACATCTTTGGTTAGGTTTATTCCTAAGTATTTTATGTTTTTTTGTGCAATTGTGAATGGGATCAGTTTCTTGATTTCTCTTTCTGTTGCTTCATTATTGGTGTATATAAATGCAACCGATTTCTGTACGTTGATTTTGTACCCTGCGACTTTTCTGAATTCATGAATCAGTTCTAGTAGGCTTCTGGTGGAGTCTGTCGTGTTTTCCATGTAGAGTATCATGTCATCTGGGAAAAGTGAAACTTTGCCTTCTTCTTTGACAATTCTGATGACTTTTATTTTATTTTGCTGTCTGATTGCTGATGCTAAGACTTCCAGCATCATGTTAAACAACAGTGGTGAGAGTGGATATCCTGTCGTGTTCCTGATCTCAGGGGGAAAGCTCTCAGTTTTTCCCTATTGAGGATGATGTTAGCTGAGGGCTTCTCATAAATGGTTTTTATGATGTTTAAGTAAGTTCCTTCTATCCCGACAATCTCGAGGGTCTTTATGAAGAAGGGATGCTGTATTCTGTCAGATGCTTTTTCTGCATCTATTGACTGGATCATATAGTTTTTAGTTTTTTAATGTGATGTATCATATTGATTGATTTGCGAATATTGAGCCAGCCCTATGACCCAGGAATGAACCCCACCTGATCATGGTGGATAATTCTTTTTATGTGCTGTTGATTTTGATTTGCAAACATATTGTTGAGAATTTTTGCATCCGTATTCATCAAGGATATTGGCCTGTAGTTGTGTTTTTTTTTGTTTGGTTTTTTTTTTTTGTTTTTTTTTTTGCTGCGTCCTTTTCTGCTTGGGAATCAAAGTGATACTGGCTTTGTAGAATGAGTCCGGAAATTTTCCTTCCATTTCTATTTTTTGGAATAGCTTGAGAAAAATGAGTATTAACTCTGATTTAAATGTCTTGTAGAATTCCCCAGGGAAGCCATCTGGCCCAGGGCTTTTATTTGTTGGGAGATTTTTGATGACTGATTCAATTTCTTCACTAGTTATGGGTCTGTTCAGATTTTCTATCTCTTCCCATGTGAATTTTGGTAGTGCATGTGTGCTTAGGAATTTGTCCATTTATTTTAAGCTGTCCAATTTGTTGGCATATAAGTTTTCATAATATTCCCTGATAATTGCTTGTATTTCTGAGGAATTGGTTGTAATAAATCCATTTTCATTCATGTTTTTATCAATTTGGGTGGTCTTTCTTTTCTTTTTGAGAAGCCTGGCTAGAGGTTTATCCACTTTGTTTATTTTTTCAAAAAAATCACCTCTTGGTTCCATTGATCTATTCAACTGTTTTTGGTGTGTTTTTTTTTGGATCCTATATTGTTTATTTCTTCCCTGATTTTTATTATTTCTCTTCTCCTACTGAGTTTGGGGTGCTCTAGTTGCTCTCCTTTTAGTTCCTTTTGGTGCGCTGTTAGATTTTGTACTTGTACTTTTTCTAATTTCTTCAAATAGGCTTAGAGTGCAATGTACTTCCTCTTAGGACTGCCTTTGCCATATCCCATAGAGTTTGGATTGTTGTATTTTCATTTTTATTTGTTTCCATATATTTTTTAATTTCTTCTCTAATTGTCTGATTGGCCCATTCATTGTTTAGTAGGATGTTCTTTAACCTCCATGTTTTTGGAGGTTTTCTAAATTTTTCCTGTGATTGATTTCAAGTTTCATAGCATTGGGATCTGAAAGTGTGCATGCTATGATCTCATTTCTTTTCTATTTATTGAGAGCTGCTTTATGACCCAGTATGTGATCTATCTTTTAGAATGTGCCATGCGTACTTGAGAAGAAAGTGAATTCCATGGCCTCAGGATGTAGAGTTCTAAATATATCTGTCAAATCCATCTGGTCCAATGTGTCATTCAAGTCCATTGTTTCTTTAGTGATTTTCTGTCTAGTTGATCTATCCATTGCTGTAAGTAGAGTATTAAAGTTCCCTACTATTAACACATTCTTATCAATAAGATTGTTTCTGTTTGTGAATAATTGTTTTATGTGTTTGGGTGCTCCCATATTCGGTGCATAGACACTTATACTTGTTAGCTCTTCCTGATGGATAAACCCTGTAATTATTATATAATGCCCTTCTTCATTCCTTGTTACTGCCTTTACTTTAATGTCCAGTTTGTCTGATGTAACTATGGCTACTCCAGCTTTCTTTTGACTTCTAGTAGCATGATAGATACTTCTCCCTCCACTTAACTTTCAATATGAAGGTGTCCTTAGGTCTAAAATGAGTCTCTTGTAGACAGAAAATAGATGGATTTTGTTGTTTTATCCGTTCTGCTACCCTATGTCTTTTGATTGGAGCATTTAGTCCATTTACATTTAGCGTTATTATTGAAAAATGTGGGTTTTGAGTCACTGTGTTCTTTGTAGGATTCCTGCTTGTAGTGGTGTCTCTGGTACCTTGTGTTCCTTGAAACATTTCCCCTCATAGAGTCCCCCTCAGGATTTCTTGTAAAGCCGGTTTAGTGGTGATGAATTCTTTCAATTCTTATTTATTTGGGAAGACTTTTATCTCTCCTTCTATTCTGAATGACAGGCTTGCTGAATAAAGGATTCTTGGCTGAATATATCTTCTATTCATCACATTGAAGATTTCCTGCCATTCCTTTCTGGCCTGCCATGTTTCGGTAGATAGGTCTGTAACTACTCTGATAGGTCTCCCTTTGTATGTTTGGGCCTTTTTATCCCTAGCTGCTTTCAGAATTCTCTCTTTGTCCTTATATTTTGCCAGTCTCACATGATATATCATGCAGGAGATCAATTCAAGTTATGTCTGAGGGTTGTTCTCTGTGCCTCTTGTATTTCAGTGTATGTTTCCTTCCTCAAGTTGGGGAAGTTCTCAGCTATAATTTGTTCAAGTACTCCTTTTGCGCCTTTCCTCTTCTGGGATTCCTATGATACAGATATTGTTCCATTTGATTGTATCACTCAGTTCTCAAATTCTACTTTCATGCTTCTGGATCAGTTTGTCTCTCTTTTCCTTGGCTTCCTCTTTTTCTAAAATTGTGTCTCTAAATCACCTATTCTCCTCTCTGCCTCTCCAATCCGTGCATTGGAAGTCTCCTTTTTATCATGCACTTGATTTATAGTATTTTTTAATTCATCACAACTATTTTTAAGCTCCATAGTCTTTGTGGCAATAGCTTCTCTGATGTCTTCCATGTCTTTTTCAGGTCCAGCAATTAATTTTATGACTATTATTCTAAATTATTTTTCAGTTATGTTGCTTATACCTGTTTTGAGCAGTTCTTTGGCTGTCATTTCTTCCTGGAATTTCTTTAGAGGAGAGTTCTTTTGTTTCATCATTTTGGCTAGCTTTCTGTCACTTGTTAGTTTTATAAGCTTGTTATGTGCTCTGCACCAGTGAGTACTGCTGTATTAAAGAATGCTCATTGACTGTCCAAGACCTCTCCATTCAGAAAGTGTTCTTTTAATGGTGTCCCTTAATCTCTCTTATTGAGACTTTGGTTATTTTATTTCCCTACTAGTAGTGGTATTTGGGACTCTCCACTATGTGTACTTTGGCTTGTTTCTTGACGTAGCCCTGGAAAGGAAAACAGACAGACAATCATACAGGGAACAAAGACACGCAAATGCACAAACAAATCCCACAAACAAGCAAAGAAAAAGGAAAAAAAGGATGAGGAAAGAAAAGAAAAAAACAAAAGACAAAGGGCAGTCTAAAAGCATAAAACCAGAATTCCCAGCTACAAATAAAGAGCAGGGTGTATGCAGTGCTGATGGAAGAGCATATGCAAAGAGAGAAATGACGGGGTGGGGCTTGGGGAGAAAGTGAAATTGGACAATATCCAGGCAAAGAGACTAAGAGGCTTAATTCAGAGAGAGAAAGAGGAGAATATGGTAGGAGGCGAGGAGAAAGAAATGAAGATAAGGTTACTCAGAGGAACTATATAGTCTGATTACTCCAGAGAGAGAGAGAGAGATAGAAAGGTAGTGGTGGAAGTGAAGAATATACATCTAGAGAATGGATTAAATGTGACTGTTTAAGCAAACCAATGACCAGAGTGCGCAGTTCAGCAGAGGGGAGGGATAAGAATGAGACAAGGGAAAATATATCTGAGTCGAAAGAATTGATCTAGAATTAATCACGGCAGTGCATCCATGTTGGTCTTTCCCTGAGCTCGGTTAAAAAAAAAAAAACAGCTGTCTAGCGGGGGGGATGGGTGTGGTTTGGTGTAGGCAGGTCTTAGCCTCCACCTAGGTTCCTCAGGCCGCTCCCTGAGGTCCCGCTTTGGTGGTTGTGGGGAGAAAAATGGTGTCGCCCCTGTCCCTTCTTGAACCAAGCATTGCAAATCACTCTTTTGGGTCCAATCTCCCTCTGCCATAGGTGTAGCCAAGGTGAGCCATATTCTATATCCCAAGCCCCGCCTCATTTCCAGGTCTTAGCCCTCCCGCTTTACTGATACTGCCCAAAATGTAATCCCGCAGGCCCAGCCGCTTCCAGAAGAGCAGCAGAGAAGTTTCTCCTGGTGCCACCTGGGACCAGGGCACCCAGCCCAACGTCATCACCACAGCTAGAAATAGAATCACTCTTTGTCCGAGCCAGGGTTTTTCTCTTCTCCAGGGGCAGTTCTATGAGCAGTTTCAGCCGCTTTTTCTCTTCCCCTCAACTCTTCACAGCTCTTTGCAAAGGGGATTCCCTCCGCTCCCTCCATTTCTGGGTCCGGGCCCCTTTTTATCTTCCCCAGTTCACACTCATGCACTTATGAGGTTGTCTTCTTAATGGACTCTGTCCCTTTTCCTCCCAAACTCCTGCAGTTCAGTGTCCTACAGCTTCAGGCCTTCTCTATTTGAGAGATAGGGGTGAGCATGGAGTTTTCTAAGAATTATTATTCTTCCACCCATTTTCAAATTTGCTAGAGGATTTTAAAAGTTGAAAGGAATGCACACCTGCCAATGTTCTTCAGTTGCATTGTATGGCATCTGAATAGGTGAATGAGCCTCAGCATTTATCTTTATTTGGGCTTTATTGCTCACATTCATATTCTACTTTTTCTTCCAAAAATGAAGTTTTGAAGGACTAATTTATTCCATAAAGCAAAAATCTGAATGAGAATCAATGCTTTCTTACTAAAGCAAGAGAGAGCATCAGGGCAAGAGGAGGACAAAGCATGAGTTTGAAAATGAAACAGTATCATGGCTTTCTCTCCCAGGCGACTCCTAGCCCACCTTCCCACAGGCTAAGATGACCTCTTGAGCAGGATGGCAAATTTGTATACCAGCTCAGGTGAGCTCTGAAAGAAGCAAAACAAGACAAAAACTGAGCTGTCAAGAGCATCTTACTAAAGGTTAAGTAAGGCACTGCACCTTTTCTCTTGCTGAGAAGCCCATTTTTGGATTAAGACTGCCAAGCTCGTTTTAACCTTTACTTACCAGACAGTAGAGGCAACTCGCCAACATTTAAACACAGACCAAACCTGAAAATACGTAGTTCTGACCCAACCATGTGCTCGAGTTCCAGAAGATCTTTAAAATTAACCTGTTCTGAGCTCTATTGAAGGCCAATTCTTATGCAACTGACTTGCCACTGTGCAGCAATGGCGCCACCTGCAGAACAATGTGGAAAAAATAGCAAATGCCTCAAAGATGGAGGTCAGATTTGGTGGAGAGTGGAATCACAATTTTTTAAAACTATAGTATTTTACACTGTATTTTCTATATGCACTTGGTAAGTTTAGGTTATCTTTACATTAAAGGACAGCATTTTTTAATTTTCAACACATTGTTTTATTTAAAAATTTGAAAAAGGAAGAGACATAAAATAAAATAGAGAAAATAATAAATTTGGAATGAACAAATCACGACCCATGTAGTGCATGAATCATGATAAACGAGATGGAGCCTTGAAGCCAACAATTGTAGTGGTAGTCCCTTGATTCCTTATCTTCCAGACTGTTGCAGAGAAAATGGCTTCTAGTCAGGCCAGTTACCCTTTATGAGAGTAATTCCTGTAAACTCAGTCTAGAGCTTGCTCCTCCAACCCTTCCAAAAGTATTGGGAGTCACCATAAAACTGCTATTTAACCTCTTTTGACATAAATTGACGAAAGGTTGTTCTGTCGCCTTTAACCAAACCCTAACTCTACATGAGACATGGGGGTAAAAAAGGTTAGTGACAGAAGTGAGTCAAGGGGACCTCTCTGCAGAGACAGCACAAGCAGCAGGAGTGGGGTCTCTTTGTAAGTTCCATCTATGTCTTCACGTGATGATGAGTGACAGTTATGAAGGTAAATACATAGGTGCAGTAGGGTGTGTCTCCTAGATCCCGGGCTGATGATAGATCTCAAGGAAGCCTGACCTCTAAAGGCATCTAGGAAACGTAGTCCTTATTTTCCAACTGTATCGTGCAATAAGGTCCATTTCATGCAGGTGGAAATAGAGGTAGTGAACCAGTCTTCAGTACCAGCCTCATATGATTGCAGCCTTCAAGATTTTTCTATGATTCACCAAACTCTTCATTTGAGAGATTATAACCTTGCTGTAACCATTATATTTTTCGAAGACATTAAAATAAACACAGGACACTTACGTTTCAAAATGCTCAACTGAATACCACGAAAAATTCATCTTGTGTGCCACTGTTGAGCACCCTGGTACATGAAAAGAGTGCAGACTTTAGATTTAGGTCTGGTCTTGCTCTACCTCTAGTAATGTCACTAAGCTTTGGCCTCCACTTTCCCAGGAGGACATGTAGCACCACACATGTACATAGTTACCAGATCAACTACCCAGTGCTCCCCAAAAGATAAACTATTAGATATTTTCTAATTTTTCAGGTTCTAATATAGTAACCTATCTCTCTGGAAATCTGAGGTATTTAAATATACACTACTTGACAATTATTTCTAATAGGGTAAGCTGGGATTTCACTCAGTAAGGAAATGTGGAGCGTAGTATATAGTAAAGCCAACATTGGTGTCAGTAGAAAAAAGGCTAAAATTACTTTCATTTTTTTGAGCTCTATGCTTATGACTTGTGTACTTTTCTCTCTGTATATATTATACTACAATAAAAAATTTATAATAGAAAGAAAGAAGTGCCAGGAGATTTCATTCAAATAAACTTGGAACAAATGTGCAATGCATGCAGATTAAGTATTCTGGTAGAATGAAGATAGCAAGAAAAAGATGCATACAATGTGTTCTGAAAATCTCACTATAGAAGATTGTTTTTCAAACCCAAGAGTCTCCTATTTTATACCATAATACAAAAGGATTTAAGTCAAAAGGGAAAAATTGTTAAAAATTACTCTTCATTCAGTGTTCTCACTTAGCTATTTTTCCTACTGATTTGAGTGAAGATTATGTTTTTTTAAAATTATGACTTCCTCTCATCTTATATAATTTGTTTCTTCTCCTTTAAGTAAATGTCTGTTGCTATAGCATTATATCATTATATTTCCAGACATTTTAAATGTAGGTGTTCTTCTTTCAAATACTTGGAAAATGTAAGTACTTTTTATCTCAGAAATGTGTAATGATGTTGTAGAGAGGAAACTGAAATAAACTTTAACTTAAAGAACACAAATGCTAATACTAGCACTTATGCAAACATGAATTATGTGTAGAAGAGTACAATAGAAAGTTTCTAAAAATAGGGGCTCCTGGGTGGCTCAGTCAGATAAACTGGACTTGGGCTCAGGTCATGATCTCACAGGTCCTGAGTTCCAGCCCCACCTGGGGCTCCCTGCTGTCAGTGGGGAGCCTGCTGCCTGGGATACTCTGTCTTCCTCTCTTTCTGCCCCTCTCCCAGTCATGTTTTCTCTCTCTTTCTCTCTTTCTTTCAAAAATAAACATGTTTTAAAAAGAAAGTTTATAAAAATATATAAAAGCTGAAGGGAACAAAGAACACATTTGAAAACATGTAATTGGAGACAGATACTGCATCTAAAGAGAAAAGTACTGTTAAAGTTTGTTTGCATGTCTAAGTGGATAAAATTATAAACAAATTATAATAGAAGCATTAAGAAACCTGTGTGTGTCCCAACAGTATCACCTTGAAAATTGATAAAGCTAGTGTGGGGGAAACCCTGGATCCTTCTGGTAAAGACAGTCACAGAAACGTTTGGCTTTTCTGTGACAGCTAATGCAACAGTCCCAGGGCTGAGTTCCTCATTCTCCATGTTAAACAGCAGATCATAAGTTGCTTATTCTCATGGAATGGATACTGCCAGAAATTATGTGGTCTTGGAACCAACAACAGAGGCTGGCTGTCAAGGTAGGGTAATTTAAAAAAATAGAGGGACTTGATTTATTTAAATACATGAGGCTAGAGTCTATGTGTTCTGCTGTCAGTAACTGAACCCTAATAGATGCAGGATAACAGAGCAATAAGACAGATTAATAATAGAAAATATGAATGAGTTTTAAAAGTTTTGGGGTGGAATTGTGGCCCATTTTCAGAAAATCCAGGCAAAAATGAACAACCATGTGTTTTTACATCTTAGTGGACTCTTGCTTAATTCTGGAAAACTGAAGAAAATTTTACTATATATAGTTCTATATGTTATGTAGTAGACATGTAGAAGACATGTAGTAGAGACATGTAGTAGACATGTAGAAGAGAAGGTGGGATATTACTGTGAATTTAGAGAGATAGAAAGGATCATAAGAGAATGCTATAAAAATAATACCCCCAAAAATTCAATAACATAGATGAAATTTAAAAATTCTTAGAAAGAGAGGCACCTGGGTGGCTCAGTTAGTTAAGCATCCAACTTTGGCTCAGGTCATGATCTCATGGTATGTGAGTTCGAGTCCCAAATCAGGCTCTGTACTGACCGTGATGAATCTGCTTGGTACTTTCTCTCTCTCTCCCTCTCTCTCTGTCCCTCCCACTCTCTCTCTTTCTTAAAGTTAGTAAATAAACTTACAAAAAAAGATTTGTACTTAAAAAAATGTCCTAGCAAACACAAACTACTGAAACTGATTCAAGAAGAAATATAAAATCTGAATAAACCAATAATAAATTAGGAGATTGGATTAGTAATAACTAAAGATGGCTTTATGGATGAGTTCTACTAAATGTTTAAAGAGAAATTAAAGTATTTACAAACTCTTCCAAAAACAAAACAAAACAAGACACAAGAAAGTGGGAACAAGATTTAAATGATTTACAGGAGGCCCATATGACCCTGACACCAAAACCAGACAAAATAATCACAAGAGACGAAAGGCATACACCAATATCCATTTTGAATATAGATGTGAACATCTTCAATAAAATAGTAGCAAACCAAATTTGGTGACATATAAGAATTATACACGTATGACTAAGCAGGATTTATCCCAGTAATGGAAAGTTCATTTAACATATGAAAATTAATCACTGCAATACCTCATGCTAATGGAATAAAGGACAAAAACCATATGAACATCTCAATAGATCTTACACAAATAGAAAGAAATTTATCTAACCAGATAAAAGGCATTTTTGAAAGAAACACAACTAATATAATATGTTATGTAGAAATACTGAAAAATCTCCCCAAATCAGGAACAATTTAGGATATTCATTCTCAGGGGTGCCTGGGTGGCTCAGTTGGTTAAGCATCCGACTTTGGCTGAAGTCATGATCTCACAGTCCGTGGGTTTGAGCCCCGCGACGGGCTCTGTGATGACAGCTAGCTCAGCCTGGAGCCTGCTTCAGATTCTGGGTCTCCCTCTCTCTCTGCCCCTCCCCCACTCACTCTCTGTCTCTGTCTCTCAAAATAAAATAAGGACATAAAAAAGAAATTTAAAAAAGCATATTCATTCTCATTACTTGTATTCAACATTGTTCTGGACGTTCTAGTCACAGCATGAGGACAGAAAAAGAAATAAAAGGCATCCATATTGGAAAGGAAAAGTAAAACTATTTCTATTCACAGGAGAAATTATCTTATGTATAGAAAAGCTTAAGAATCTACGAAAAATCAATCAGAGCTAAAAAATAAGTTCAAAAATATACATGCTCAATATACAAAATCTGTTGTATTTCTACACAGTAGCAATGAGCAACCAGAAAAGGAAATGTCTAAAAAATTCATTTATAATCATATCAAAAAGAATAAAATACTTATGAATAAGCTTAGTAAAAGTACCAGGCTTGTCACCAAAAATTATAAAACATTGTAAAAATAAATTAAGGAAGACAAATAAATAGAAAGACATTCCATATTCATGGACTGAAAGATTTAATATTGTTAAGGTGGCAATACTCCCAAATTTACAGATTCAGTGCAGTCTTCACCAAAATTTGAACTGCGTTTTTGTTTTTTGCAGAAATTTAAAAAACATCTTAAAATTTACATGGAAATGCAAGGGACCCAGAATAGCCAAAACAATCTTAAAAAGAAAGAACAAAGTAGGAGTACTTATGCTTCCAGCTTTTAAAACTTATCACAATGCTGCATTAATCAAGACAGTATGGTACTGGTATAAACATTGACATATACATCAGTGGAACAGAATTGAGGATCAAGATTAAATCTAAACATTCCTGGTCAGTTGATTTTTGACAAAGGTGCTAAAACTATTAAGTGTAGAAATAGTCTTTTCAATAAATGGCACTGGGACAATTGGATATCCATACTCAAAAGAATGAATTAGGACTTCTACCTTAAAATGGATAAAAGTTCTAAATGAAGTAGCTGAAATTCTAAAACTCTTAGAAGAAAATATGCATCTAAATCCTTGTTACCATGGATTAGGTTTTTTTTTTCAGACATGACATGAAACACAAATAACTGAAGAAAATAGAGGTAATTTGGACTTCATTAAATTTAAAAATTTTTGTATATCAAAGGACACTATTAAACTGAAAAGATAACCCACAGAATTGGTGAAAATATTTGCAAATCCTAAGTCTGTTAAAGAGCTAGAATCCAAATATATAAAGAACTCTTTCAACACAACATTAGAAACCTAAATAATCTAATTAAAAAATGGGAAAATTATTTGAATCAACATTTCTATAACAGTGATATACAAATGGACAACAAGCACATGAAAAGAACCACATCATTAGTGATATTCAAACCAAGACCACAATGAAATATCATGTCACATTTATTGAGATGTCTATGATCAAAAAATTGAAGAATAACAAGTGTGGTGAGATTGTGAGAAATTTGAACTCTTGTTCTTTGCTTTTGGGAAAACAAAATGTATAATTCTTATGAAAAACAATTTGACATTTCCCCCAAAAAGTTAAACATAGTTATCTTATGACCCAGCAATTCCATCCTAGATATATATCCAGTAGAGTTGAAAATATATCTTCAGACTAAAATTTACACATGAATCTTCATAGCAGCATTATTCATAATAGACAAAATGTAGAAAAAATGTTCATCAGCTGATGAATTCATAAGAAGTGGTAGATCCATTCAATGCAATATTATTCATCCATAAAAAGGAATGGACCACTGGTACATATGACAACATAAGAAACATTACAATGGTTCCTCCCCCTTATTGGCAGTTTTGTTTGCCATGGTTTCAGTTACCTGTGGTCAACAGGGGTCTTCCCTGTTGGGAAGGTGATCTTTCTTCTGAAGTCAGTAGTAGTCTAACACTATGTCAAAATGCCTATGGCATTCACCTCATTACATCTCATCCCAGAGGCATTTCATCATCTCACATCATCAAAAGAAGAAGGCTGAGTTCAGTACAATAAGATATTTTGAGAGAGAGAAGCCACTTTCATATAATTTTTATTATAGTATATTGTTAGAATTATTCTATTTTGTTAAAAATAGGCAGAATACGTAAATAGGTGCCAGAATAGGGAAACCCACAGGGACAGAAAGTAGATTTGTGGTTTCCAGAGTTAGAGAAGGGAAAAGTGTAGAGTGACTGCTAATGAATATAAGGTTTCGATTTGGTGTAATAGAAATATTCTGAAATTAGACACTGGTGATAGTTGCACAACTTTGTGAATATACTGGAAACTCCTGAATTTCATACTTTTAAGTGGTAGCTCTTATGCTATGTGAAATGTATTGCAAAAATAAATCTAGGTGTCTTAAGAACAAAGGCAATTTTGTTACTAGAATAATCTCTTTTTTTTATGAAAATGAGCCAAATCTAAATCTCTGCATGCCTCTTTAGTGAGTTTCTTTTCCTTAGACAGAAAGAAGTTAAGTGTTTTAAATGTGTCAGTTCACAGAATTAATATCTTGGAATAAGTGAGTTCTCAAACAAATTCAGAGGTAGAATGAGAAAGGAAGGAAACTACTATAAGTGGAATGAATAAAGGTTTTCATATGCATCATGGTGTTGGTGCATTTACATAGATGTTTTCTTAATCCTCACTACAACATGATATATTGTTTTATTACATTTATTTATGTACTATATTGTTATAATTACATATTACAATTATTTGTACTTATGTACATATTCATTATATTTATATAATTACAGAGAATACAAGAAAGGCTACATAGTAAAACATGAGCAGGAAGGAATTGATCCAAGAAATCCCAGTTGGATAAGTGCCCATTTTCAGTTGAAGATCAAGGGCACCTGGGTGGCTCAGTCAGTTAAACATCTGACTTCAGCTCAGGTCATGATCTCACGGTTTGTGAGTTTGAGCCCCGCATCGGGCTCTGTGCTGACAGCTCAGAGCCTGGAGCCTCCTTTGAATTCTGTGTCCCCTCTCTCTCTGCCCCACCCCCACTCACACTCTGTCTCTGTCGCTCTCAAAAATAAATAAACATTAAAAAAAATAAAAAAATAATTTGAAGATCAAACAATCATTCATAAAACAAGGGGAAAATACTTCAGAAAGATCTTGAATAGAATAAAAAAACATAATTGAATAAAAGATTTTAAAAAAACAACACACACACACAGCACATCTAAAGACATGTTCAGGGCATAGAAACTCAACATCTCATAAATCAGCTTCTGACTAAAACTCTTAAATCCTGTCAGAAAATATGTTGAGTCATTTAAGGCCTTTTCTCCTTTCAATTTACAGTCAGTTCTATCATGGGTTATTCCTGATTCCTATTCACCACCATCTGCAGCATAACCCTCCTCTTCTGATTCCAAAACAGCTGATTTCTCTGGAGTAGTGTTTTGTTCTCTTCAACTTGTCAATTGTACCTGAATTTTTTTCTCCACTTCCTACATCAATACAGACTGTATGCTCCCAGAGTAGGCCTTTATTTTTTTGTTGCATGTCCAGTGTATTAGCCACTACAGGCACTTAATAAATTAATGAATATATATAAAGGACAACTTCACTGTTTTGGTAAAGTGACAAAAATTCCAACATCAAGTACAACTGTAATTTAAATATACTTTCATTGTAATACCAAATATAAATGGCTTTATCCCTTTACTATCCAATCCATTGTATTTTTTCCAAATGTGAGATAATATAGATTTATATTATGAGAAAAGTAACACATCAATTTTAGTGAGCAAAATAAGAATGCCTACTTTCCTTTTAGATCTTGAATTTTATACTCTTGATGATCTGTAAAAGTAAGGCAATCATCAGATGAATAACCCCAAACAGCTATTGGAAATAAAAATTGGCTTGAATTGTTCCAATTTAAATTATTCATTTACCTAAATTCCTTTTTTTTATTATGAAGCTCAATTCTCTTTTCTTTCTACCAAAAGAGAGCTTATAGTATGCCTCTTATTTTCATTTAATTATGTGTCTACTTTTTAAAATTTGTTTTAGAAAATCATGTTCTTGAAAAAACTTAGTTTTAATTGAGTAGGTATTTAAATCAAACCTAACAGTAAGGTACACATTTCTGTAACAGAAAAATATAAATAAAAATATATAATTTGATATGTTTATATAATATATATATAAATTTAATATTTGCAGAAGGAGGTGAGAACCACTGTCTCANAAGTTGTTAATTTTTAATAAAGTAATATGGTATTCTTTACATTTCTGAATTTTAAGTTTAAAGTTTCAACCACCACAATCTCATTGACTCTTTATACCCTTACCTTGTCCTATAAATAAGAAAGGTGAGATTCAAAAAGATCAGGACTTACCCAAGCCAATTCAGCTCCTGGGAGCTGGCAAGATAAGACATAAAGGCAAATCATACAATATTGAGCATGAAATAATTAAATACCAATTTAAGTAAATGATAAGACCATTGACCCTTACAATACATGAGAACCTGAGATCCCTCCCTCTACCCACTCCCCATAGCCCATGCACTAGCAAATCCAGTCTATTTCACCTATGAAGTAACTCTTCAATCTCTAATTCTTCCCATCCTGATTTTGATGTGTGTCTCTAAATAATGTCCAGCTTTCCCAGTAGACATCATTACCCTCCACTGATCAGAAACCGTATGTCATTTAGCTTACCACTTTATTCTCAGAATCTAACAAAATTTCTGACACAGAAATGATACAGAATATGTCTCAATATATCTGTTGAATCAATGAATGAATAAACACATAGAAAATATCAGTATATTAATAAGTCAGGATGAATTTTCATTTTGAACTCCGAGCAGTCAGTAACATTCATTCAATTGTTTCTGAAAACTTATGTCCACACAGAAACTTGCAAACAGATGTTTAAAGAAGCTTTATTCATTCAATGCCTTGTATCTTTTCAGTTATAAATCACACACACACAAAAATTCCAAGCGGCTTAATCAAAATTGAATCTATTAACACGTATTTCAGCATCCTAGGAGCTGATTTCCCTTAGTGAATCTTGATCCAGGGCCTGGTTTCTCTTTTTCTGTTTTGCACCCCACCTCTTCAGTGGAGGTCTTCTTCTTAAGTCACTATTTGGCTTTATTCACAAGATGGCTGCATCAGCACTTGTCCTGAATCCAGCAAGAAAGTAAAAGTGTTTCTATTTCAAAAGTGACAAAAATATCTTGGACCTGACTCTTATTGGCCAGAATTGGGCCATGTGCCCATCCTTAAACCGATCACTGTGGCCTATACTAATCATAGAACATTTCTGGAGTTGTGAGTAGAGAAAATTCCAGTCCAATTTGAGAAAGGTGTGATTCCCCAAAGGAAGTTTTTACAATGAAAAGGATGAATGTTTTCAGTATAGCAAAAAAAAAAAAAAAAAAAACCAACATATGCCCATTACATATGCCCATTTTATACCTTTATATTATTATTGCTACCAGGTCAGAAAAATACTGATATCTATAGAAAGCTTAGAGAGAGAGAAAGAATTATAGCATACACATCCCTTCAGTGGTGCAGGTGGCAGGTTTATTAAAATATAGAAGTCAATATTTAGAACAAAGAAGATAAAACAAAGCCTCAAACCCATAACTTTGGGCCCTAAAACAAGACTAGAATGAGACTAGGCAGCCAGAGCAACATGGCACAGTACAGAATGTATTTCTTTATGCACCCTGGAGAGAATTTCTATTATCTTGCTGAAAATTTGATGGTTTGCTGAAATATACTGCCACATATATTCAGATTCTGGTACCCAGAGTATACAAAACCAGATGAACAGCTCACTTATAAAATCTGTGTGTATGTATTTGTGTTACATGAGGACACAAAAACAAACAAGACCTAAGACAAGATCTAAGACAACAAAAGGCAGTACAGGATTGATTGCCAGAGACATGTGCCAGAGGCAAGAAGTGCCTTAAGAGTTGGGAAACCAATTGATTCAAGCCAATTGGTTCTTGAATTGAATTCTTGAATTCTTGAATCAGGGAGACCTACAGGTGAAAAAAAAAAAAGGTTTTGTCCTTCCATTAGGAAGATGACACAAAAAATACAAATATGTGCTTTTAGTTGCTTCTCTCCCACCAGTAAGTAGTAACTTCTTGGATGTGATTCAACTATATATTCTTATCTTATCCATCTTGTGACATAGGCGTGTTTTGATGAGAGACCAGCTAAGGATAAGGATGTCATCTATAACCATGGAAACACAATACTTCAGTTGGTTCTTGGGCAATATTAAGAGCTTTCATTTCTCCTACAGAATGCTGAAAGCCACAGTGAGATTCCGTTCTCAGTGGAGAACCTTACCAGAGAGGTCAGAGCCTCAAGGGAAAAACACCCTCCCCCTTTCCACCCAGGGATGTGATGAGGGAGAGGTGGTGTCCAGAGGTTCACTCACATCAAATTTTCAACGACAGCAATGATCTCAGACAACCTGAAGTCTCATCTATTCACAGAAGTCTGCCCTACCAATGTTTTCTGTGCCACAGTGCACATTTCTCACCTTCCTTCTAGATCTACCCCTATTATCTGTGTTGATGATGGAGAGAAGACTTTTCATATCTACTCATTCCTCAAAATCAGTTCTCTTCCTCCTTACCATCTGTTTTCTTTTGCTTTCTTAATCATTTTTCTGTAATTAAAAACAGATGTTATATTTTCAAGAAAATACACCTTATTTTAGTATTGTTTTTTGTGATCACCTTACCTGCTGATCTGAATTTCCCAGACAACCCCACTTACTCTTTGGTATTATTAGAAAAGATTATAAGACCAAGTTGCTTTTATTGACCACTAACTTGTGAAATCTAACGGATCTGGCCCACCTGCTAACTCAGAAACCCTTTCAATCATCCCTTATTTACACATTCCCCACAGTTGACTATTCTGGACCATTTCCGTACAATCAAACACTCCAAGCACTATTCCCTACTCATAGTAGATGTCTTAACAAATCTTATTACATTTTCAACAAAATTCTCCCTTACCACCCCTAGGAATCTTTATTTGCACTATTTCTCTTATCTAGAACATCCTTTCTTTCCCAGACTCTTTTAACCCCACAGCTTGTCCAAACACTTCAGGTTGCAGCTATTGTTGCCTCAGTGTCTCCTTGACTATTCCAGGATCCTCTCTAAATTTCCACAGTAATACTTGAATCTCATTTGACACAGTTTTGCTGTCTACTGCTGTCTTTTCATATGCATATTCTTCCTTCTTGAGCAACAATAAACATCAGTGCAGAAATCACTGCAGATAATAAGATAACTCCTATTATAGCATCTCAGAATTTGCACTTTAATAAGGCTGCATTTGAAAGTACAAATAATTCTTTTACAGGTATAAATATTTTAGTTTTTGCACATTTAAAAAATTTTTGCTTTACCATATATTCAAAGGTTTTGAAAATGGTCGTTTGAAACGTTATATGTATAACCTATTTTCAAGGTGATCGGTTAGTTTTCTTCAAAGATATAGCCCATAGGGGTTCCTGGGTGGCTCAGTCAATTGAATATCTGACTCAGCCCAGGTCATGGTCTCACAGCTCATGAGTTCGAGCCCTGCATCAGGTTCTGTGCTGCCAGCTCAGAGCCTGGAGCCTGTTTCAGAATCGGTGTCTCTGTCTCTTTGCCCCTCCCCTGCCCATGCATGTTCTCTCTCTCTCTCTCTCAAAAATAAATAAACATTTAAAAATATTTCAAAGATATAGCCTATTCTATTGACTAACAACTAATAACTAGAGCTAACTATCTTGCAAATTCAAGTTTGTCATATGGAAGTCACTCAACAAATATATATTGGATGGATAGATAAATTGTTTGAATACAAATGTGATGACTTCATCCTCATTGGAAAAAGGAATTCAGTTGACATCATAATAAAATCACCAGGGCTACCTGAGGGAGATAGACGTAAACAAGGATGGTATAGTCTAAATTAAGGTGTGGCAACTCTTCCCCCTGAGGAGATCCTTTCTTTTATAAACTCATTAAGATGGCAGCACTTGGATGCAGACTTTCATTAGGACCCTGCATATAGTAAGCCAAGATCTCTAATACTTGAAGAGAAATATGAACTCACAGAGTAAATTAAGGAAACATCTGAAAAACACAGCTGCTATTAAAGGACAATGATAGAATAAACAATCTATGTAGTCAAGCAAAATACGAGGAATAAGGAGGTCAAGAAATTAAAATAAGCATAATAACTATCCTTCAAGAAATGTTAAGGGGTGTCTGAGTGGCTCAGTCAGTTAAGTATCCAATTCTTGATTTTGACTTAAGTCATGATCTCATGGCTTGTGAGATCAAGCTCATGTCAGGCTCTGTGCAAATAGCACAAAGCCTGCTTGGGATTCTCTCTTTTCCTCTCTCTCTCTGCCTCTTCCTGGATTTCTCTCTCTCCTTAAATAAATAAATAAACTTGAAAACATAGAAATGTTAAGGAGCTCACCTAAAATTCAATTAGTTTTTTAATATTATTTATTTATTTTGGGGGGGAGCATAAGTGGGAAGGCAGAGGCAGAAAGACAGAGAGAGACAGAGAATCCCAAGCAAGCTCTATGCTCAGTGGGGAGTCCAATGGGGGGTTCAATCTTAAAACCATGAGATCACGAACTGACCTGAGATCAAGAGTTGACCGCTTAACTGACTGAGCCACCTAGGTGTCCTCAATTTTTTTTTTTAATATTAAGGAGGATTCCAGTGATATGAGAAAGAACCCAAGAGTTACAATGGAAAATCAAATGGATATATTCAGTATGAAAATATAAAATTTGAAATAAAAATATTGCATGTCAGAATCAAAAGACAGAGTAGAGAAAGCAAACACATCATTGAGTAAGAATATCCAATTAAGAAACTCTCCTTGAAGACATGAAGAAAGTTTAAAGGGACGAAAAACATCATTGGTGAAAAATTGAGTGAAATAGAGAGTGGTAGTAGAAATATCAAATCTATAGAATAGAAATCCAGAAGAAGAAATAGAAATAAAGAGAGGGAAGGAAATAATTGAAGAAATGATAACTAGAGATTTTCAAAAATTAAGATTAGAAACCTCAGACTAAAAGTACTCAAACAGTATCAGAAAAAAACACACATCTAAGCACATGGTGGAAAAAATGTATAGGCTCTAATTCAAAGAGCAAATTTTAAAAGATATCAAAGAGAATATCTCAGACTGACATCAGAATTCTAAACAGCCACACTGATATCAAACAAAACATCACAGACTTAGATGTATTGAATGAAATGAGTTTAGAACTTAGACTTTTATATCTAGCTAATCTACCATATAAGTATGAACACGGGACTAAAGATGTTCAGGCATACATGTACTGGATATTTTCTGTTTGTCCACCCAGAACCATCCACCCTGCATCACTCTGCTCCAAGCCTGGATCAAAGGGCTCCTTTGCCGCTTGGCCATGTCTGGGGAATGGAGACCATTTGCAGATTAGAGGGAGCGAAGGGTCAGGTCAGTCCCCATGGCATCCACCATGAGGAGTAGTATGGGTTGGCTCATACCTTCCTCCACGGTCACAGCTCCAATAGGTAGTGCCCTACACACAGATCTTTCACTGTCTCTCTCCCTCAATTTCTTCTTTTTCTACCCATGCTCTTCCTCTTCCTCCTGCTCATCCTCCTCCATCTTCTTGTCTCCCTTTCAGGCCTAGGTGTGGGAACAGCGCCTTGTTGTAATGAGCAGCTGACACTGCACTAACCCTTCTGTTTTTCTGTACTCTGCTCACTCCTTTGGAGATTGTCCCTTTATTAATCAACCTCAAATTACTTCGTTTGAATGTGCCATCTGTCTCCAGACAACACTCTGGATAATAAACATAGCCTCAAGAGGTTTGCTATACAAACATACTTTAGGAAATGCTTTTGAAGGAAACTTTATGGGGAATAAAGATGAGTAATTATCTAGTTTTAATTTCAGCAATGTATTTTTAATTTCTCAGAATTTCATTAACCTATTTTTTTTCCATTTTGTAGCATGCTTTATTTATGTTTTTATAAAAACAGCCTTCTTAAATTTCTATAATGGTACTAATTCAATTTATTTCTAAGCTCTTTTTTATTATCTTGAATTATTTGATTATTCTAGAGTCTGTTTTTATCTATATCACAATCTTATTCCCTCATTTTGCAGGATTTTCTAAAATGTCTAATAAGCCATTAGAGGAAGGCCGAAATGATTGTTTCCTTTTCTATGCAAAAGCTTTTTATCTTGATGAGATCCCAATAGTTGACTTTTGCTTTTATTCCCTGTGCCTCCAGAAGCATGTCAGTTGTAGCCTTGGTCAAAGAGGTTGCTGCCGGATGGTTTCCTGTCTCACATTTAGGCCTTTAATCCATTTTGAATTTATTTTTGTGTTTGGTGTAAGAATGTGTTCCAGTTTCATTCTTCTGCATGTTGCTTCAGTTATCCCAGCACCATTTGCTGAAGAGACTGTCTTTTTTTCATTAGACACTCTTTCCTGCTTTGTTGAAGAAGAGTTGGCAGTATAGTTGTGGGTCCATTTCTGGGATTTCTATTCTGTTCCAATGAACTATGTGTCTGTTTTTGTGCCAATACTGTACTATCTTGACGATTATAGCTTTGTAATACAGCTTAAACTCTGGGATTGTGATGCTTCCAGTTTTGTTTTTCTTTTGTAACCTCTATCTCCTCTCTCTCTGCACCTCCCCTACTTGCACACTCTCTCTCTCAAAAATAAATTAAACATTAAAAAAAGGAAATCTGTGGCGTTGGAACTGTATTTCATTTACTCCTGTCTTCTCAGGATTCTAAAGGTACAAACTGGATCATTTTTATGTAATTTTATCTCATTTCTTCTTTCATAATCTCAGTTCTAGAAAATAAAACCTTGAGCAAGACAAAGGGCCTGAGATATAAGCCAGTAAAGTTATATATGTTTTTAAAGTATACATATTCACCTGATTTTATGACTTTCCCCTATTCTCTCATTTACCAACAAACCCTCTTTAGCCTCATCTGGTTCTGAGTAAAAAAATCTTCTTCTTCTTCTTCTTCTTTCTTCCTCTTCCTCTTCCTCTTCTTCTTCTTCTTCTTCTTCTTCTTCTTCTTCTTCTTCTTCTTCTTCCCCTCCTCCTCTTCCTTCTCCCCCTCCTCTTCCTCTTCCTCTTCCTCCTCTTCCCTCTCCTACTTCTCCTTCTTCTTCTTTAGGATTTTCTTGATCCTGAAATGAAAACAGGGTGTCTAGCTTTGGCACATAGTAAGAACTCCAAAAATATTGTTGAATATTATTGAATAAGAAAAATATCTAAAAACTGCAGGTAGTCTACACTTTTTCATGAGTTGGGTCTAGTTTTGTTTCAACATTTCAAGGACTCCTGCATGGCCCATAAAACCTACAGCCGCTCTGTTTGAAATATAGTTGAACTGCTTTTTGACTCTCTGCTCATAGTAATAACTTCTCAAGATTGTATTCAAGAGCCTGCTAGTCTGACAGATAATAGAATTAAATGGCTCCAGGTTGATTTGGTGGCTATAAAACAGAAAATCATGTTAACACTACTTTAATGAGCTGAGAATGTAAAAACAACTCTTTATGGAGTGATGAAGAAGGGAATTGTATTTTTATAGACCATATGTGGAGTGAAGAGAGTCAGGTTGAGTATTAGAAGGAAATTCTTAAATGTGTGATTTTTACCTGACACACTTGGCAATAAATATGGCAATAAATAAAATACATGAATGTATAAAGTCAATGTAGCTATGACAAGAATCAAGATATGGAACATTTCTATCATCCAGAGATGTCTTTCATGCCCTCTACATTCAGTTGCCTAAATATAGCTAGCCTCTAGCACCACTTGCCTGTTTGCTATTCCTAGAGTTTTGTCTTTTCTAGAATTCATGTAAATGGAGTCATAGAGTATATAGTCTTTTCTGCTTTGCTTCTTTTACTTAGCATAATACTTTTGAAATGGATTCTTGTTGTTGTATGTATTAGTAGTTAATTCCTTTTATTGCAGTCATATTCAATTAGATAGCCTTACAACAATCATTGGTTGCTAAACATTTGGGTTGTTTATAATTTTGGGTTATTTTGAATTAAGCTGCTATTAACATTCATGTATAGGTCTTTTTTTCTTTTCTTTTTCTTTTCTTGGCTGAAGTTTATTTTATCAATTTATTCTTTTAGGTTTCCTGCTTTGCTTTCAGTGCCTTGTCTATGAAATCTTCGCTTTTCCTATTCCAGGCTATAAAGATTTTATTCTGTGTTTTGTTCTAGAAGTTTTATAGATTTAGCTCTTATATAAAGAATATGATGCATTTTTAGTTATTTTTTGTATGTAGTATAAAGCTTAAGTTCCTATTTTCGGTATGTGGACATCCAATTGTTTCAGAACCATGTGTTTGAAAGATTTTCCTTTACCCATTGAATTATGTTACCACTTTGGTCAAAATAAGTTGACCATATATGTGTGCATCTATTTCTGGTAACTATTCTTTTGCGATTGTTTATATGTCTATCCTTAGGCCAGTGCCACACTCTTTTGATTATTGTAATTTATAATATGTCTTCAGATAAAGTAATATAAGCCCTGAAACTTGGTTCTTCTTTTTAAAACATTTTTAGATTTTGGGCACCTGGGTGAATCAGTCAGTTGAGAGTCCAACTTTGGCTCAGGTCATGACCTTATGGCTAGTGAGTTCAAGCCCTGTGTCAGGCTCTGTGCTGACAGCTCAGAGCCTAGAGACTACTTCAGATTCTGTGTCTCCCCCTCTCTCTCTCTGCCCCTCACCCACTGACTCTGTCTTTCTCAAAAGTAAATAAAAACATTTTTTAAAATTTAAAACATTTTTGGACTTAGAAATTAGTCTTTAGTCAAACTAGCATGCAAAATGCTGATATCCTGGTCCATAAGAAACTATGAAAAAGAGGCATGTATTTTTGTTTTGTTTTGTTTTTAGTTTTTCTTGTTTTGTTTTGTTTTGTTTTGTTTTGTTGTAGAGTGGAAGAAAAGACACAGATCTTTTTGGCATAATGATCTATAATGAAATAAAAAGCTTAGAAGTCTGAGCAGTGATGTATATCTTTTCACTGTTTCCATAGATATTTTACCCAAATGCTGATGTATGGTTTTAGTGACTAGCTTTCTGTACCCTCCACAACTCCACCTTCTAGATCCAAAGAGACCTTTTCAATTCTCACTTCAAGCACAAATTCAGGGGAAATCAGATGGAATAAAATAAGTGACGACCTAGGGCAAAGAAAAAAAAGGGAGGGAGACAGCAGGTACCTGGGTGGAGGACAGAAGGCCTAAGAGACTCAGGGGAAGACAAAGTCAGAGGAAAGTAGAAGAAAGACCAAACAGGGCTCCTTTTGCAAATCCAAAGTGAACTTTGTATGGGCTCATAAGCTATCTTACACTATTGTCAGCACTCATGTCCAGACTGGACTCAGAGCTTCTTTGGCTAATTGTAATAGTTTCCCAAGAATGGATTGGACCAGTTTTCTCTTCCAACTTTTTATGACAGAATAAAAAGATTACATGTTTGAAGGACCAAAAAAAGTGCTCAATTTTCATTTCTGAAGTAGTATGAATGCAATGTGAGAGGGGAAAAATCTTTCACAGGGTGTCTGGACATTTTAGAATAATTATTTAAATTATTATGTAATATCTAAATATTTTTATTATTTATTTTTTAAGTTTATTTATTTTGAGAGACAGAGAGAGCAGGGGAGGGGCAGAGAGAGAGGGAGAGGGAGAATCCTCAAGCAGGCTCCAGCGCAAAGCCTGACCCATAGATGGAACTCACAAACTGAGAGATCATGACCTGAGCCAAAACCAAGAGTTGGACGCTTAACAGATTGAGCCACCCAGGTTCCCCCTAAATGTTTTTCTATCAATTGCTGCAATATTTAGGAATTTTGAAAGCCTCTAATGTTAATAATTAAGTGGTCTGTATTGATTGATCTGTTCTTCATTAAGTTATATTTGGGACATATGTACATCAAATTTAGGAAGAGTCATATGGATATTTGCTAATTAAATAAGGATAACCAAAAACAGTGAATCTGACTCATTTTTAATGGTTTAATGATTTAATGATAATTACTGTTTTGCTCCAGGAAAACTAGTCATAACAGGAGGATAGCACATACACAAAACCCATAGTAAGTCCATTTCAACACAAACCAAATCATCAGTTTTCTTCTCTTGACTTTAATTTTCTTGTGTCATATTGACATTTTTTCTTAAATCCACACAGTGTTTCAGTTTTGTTTCTTTATCCATTTTATCCCAACACACTGAAAAAGTTAAATGTCTACATTTTAAAAGATCCTGATAGCCTGAGTTCTTTGATTCCCAAACAATTCTTTACAAGTGAAATACCCTGAGAATTCTTAAGCTTCTCTTCCTTTCTATCCTTACTGGCAAAAAGAATAAGTGCTGCAAAACTGGAGGCAGAAGAAACATTTTAGCCGAGAGGCTGTGAATGGACTTTGGGGGAATCTGAGATGTTAAAGAGGAAGTGACAGGGCACTGGAATGTGGTCACTGGTTCCATGAGATTTGAGGGTAAGAAGAGATGACTGGAAAGAAGAGAGGTGAAGCTGAAGGAAGACTGAGGTAAGGTAAGGAATATGAGTGGGGAACTCCATTGTTCTTCCTGGTCTTGCTCTCTCGGGGGTCAGTCTTGGACCCAGTAAAATCTCATGGACTTGGAGTTGATGGTCTCAACTGCTAACTACACCTAAAAGTCCTTTTATATAACAACCAGTCATTCATCCCACTAGTAAAATAAATGATTTAAAAATATAAATACTAGAGATAATTACACTGGCTTACATGTATTACAGTCAGCCTATAAATGAGGATTTCCAGAAACATCTTTCTTTTGATTAGAGAAACAAGCTACAAAATAGGCACAGGTAGAAAGCTGGGCAGGGTTGAGGGCAACTCTCGGGAAGCGAAAGGGAACAGAAAGGGGAGGCCTGGAATCTGGGGGCTGCAATGATGCTTCAGAACTTGAGGGTGCTGTACAGTACAAATGGCTTTCCTGCTCACATTTCGTTTTCTCCTGGCAGTGACCTTGTGAAGCAGAAGAGTTACCTCCCCAGTTTACACAGGAAGAAACAGAGGCTTAAAGAGGTTCAGTGGCTTGCCAGTCATCATGGCAGTGGTAGCTGGTACGACTAGAAGAAGCTCACACCAGGGCATGTGCCTCTAAATCTCATTCATCGGTCATTTTGCAGCTTCTCCATCTTCTTTGACTTTATGATGGACAGACTGCATTTGTAAAAGACTGTATTACCAACCTTCAACAGCACTGAAAATTACATTACTGTGTTCAACCATTAACTTATTCAAGAAAGAAGGTTATTTTCTCATCTCATTTAGCAATACATAGAAAGTCACATTATATTGACTGTGTTAGGGGAAAAGCTATTAGCTGAGAACATTTATTTCTATACAAGTTTTTTTAAAATAATCTACAAGGATGGTTTACTAATTTTTCAAAATTGTGTTTTCATGTATAATGTCATATTTTTTATGAAAGAATAATTTGTTTCATTCTTTTCAGCATTCTGAGAATTAAAAAAATGTCCTCAACCTTTGCTCAACATAATTTTCTCTTCTGATTAAGCTATGAACAGTACTAATTATGCAGATAGTGTTATAATTAGTGGCCACCACCTAAAACAGAATTCTCAGAAAGTTCAGAATTGAACAGGGCAAGGTGTCACTTGGTCTGTTTTTTCTCCTCTGGTTGTTCACACAATTTGACTTCAATGTTGCCATCACTGAATGCTTCTCCTTTGGTCTCCTCCACTGGGTTCTCTCTCCGGGAAAACACTGCTTTCTTCTGCATCATTGTAATTCCTGAATTTCCATGCCTTCGTGCTGGAGATAAAGTTTCTTTTACTATGCAATAACAAACTGCAGATAAAAAATTTTTTTTGAAGTTTTCATTCATAAATGCATAAACAATGGGATTACAGATGGAATTGGAAAATCCAATTATTTGCACAATAGCAAAAATCATCTTGATTGTGACATCGTCATATTCCTTTTCAAAATTGCCTAAAATAAAAAGTAATAGTCTATAATGTATTATGTTTTAACGAGCATAAAATAAAATTTCTGTTTATCATATATCTTTACCAAACACGTATACTTGTGCAAGTGGTTAAAGGTGTGAAAAATACTATTTGATGTCTGAAGAGAAATAAGCTCTGTGATGAGTCCTCATTCTTAGAGAATCTTGGCTTATAAGCTTAACCTGGTGCTCAGCACATATTAGGGAACTTACTGCATTTCGACTTGATTCCAAACTTTGTGTAACTGGAAATGTAAATGTGGAAGCAGCAGTTACAATTCAAATGTTCACTTGCGTTATAGAAACACAATTTGTATCTGAAAATCATGTCAAGTTTCAGGTTATCAGAGGTAAAATACACCAGGGGTCTGGCTGAAATCCTAGGTCTTATTAAATTCATGTGGTTCAAGCCAGGATTCTAAATCTCAACAGAGAACACTCATAGAATGTCACACCTCTCCCTATGTTTGAATGATTTAGGGAGAATGAGAGGCATGGCATGAAAGAAGACTCTCAAAATCATTTCTGTATCTTCTGCAATTATTAGAGATTTTGCCAAAATTGTACATAGTTACCTACCATGCAATGATCTGGTAATCTTGAAAATATGACAAAACCCATAAAATGTTTAATATTTGATTTCCCAAGTAAATGAATAGCAATAAATTTCAATGATTCATGGTCCATTCTAGCAGGAAATGAACTAGAATTTCTATCAAATGAGAATGAAAAGCACTCACTGTATTCAATCATCATGTGCACAACATGGAAAGGTGCCCAGCATACAGCAAAAAGAGCCACCACTGTCACCATCATAATAACAGCTCGCTTCTTCTTCCTGGACCCACAAGGACACACTGTTTCGGTTAATTTCTCCTTGGAAAATTTGTCAAATTGATGTCAGAGCTATTAAGTTTGAGCCTAAATCTCTCAATCGTAATTTTTCAAATATCAATAAAGTTTATGATAGGTTAATTGTGGGCTGTTTATTATCTTCTCCCATTGCTATTGCCCTCATCCCCAAATCTCTCACCTTATAAATATCCTTATGATGGATGCTCATTATGGGTCTAATACTCTGTTAGATGTTGGGCATGGTTTGTGTCAATAATCTTCTCAGTAAGCCATTTGACAGATGCAGAAACTGAGGCACAGAGAAGTTTAAGGAACTTGCAAAATCAGATGACTAATAAAGGATTTAAACTGTAAGGGCTAGTTCAGAATTAAAGTTAGTCAGCTTAAGTTAAGTTCTTAAACTCTTATTCACTTTTATGTTGAAGAACACTCTTCTGAGGAAGAGAGGTGGAGAGCGAAATCAGCAATAAGTCCCAAAGCCCTGAACAGTCCTGCACTTAACACGGACAGCGAGGATTTCTTCATACGCACTGGGCGCTAGAGGTCGCTGCACACTTGAAGAAATGATAAAATTTCATCAAACCATTAAACTTAGATTTTTGTTTTTGGTCTTGTTTTTGTTTTTAATAGCCATTCCATATAGATTATAAAATAAACAACATGGGCTACAAGTACATATCACTAAATTGTATTTTAAAATTTTTATTAATGAATAATAAAGAAAGGCAGCTTTATTTATTGAGGCAATATCGATAATAATAATTTAAAGTAAATAGCATCCTCTGGTCACAAAAGGACTTTCATACAGATTTTAGCATCATTTGAGGATGGGTATTTATTATGTTCCCTGTCACACATGAGGAAAGTAGGAGCCTTAGGAGTAAGGACACTTGTCTGCACCATGTGACTGGTGAGCGGCAGAGAGAACACAACTATGACACCCACCATGTCATCTTGACATACAGTAGAAAATTCAACAGTTTTCCAAATTGTCTAAATTCCTGCTATCCTTAAAATGTCCAAAGTTGAACGTCAGCCCATTCTCTGAACATGAGTTACAAAGGGCACTTTAGCTAAAGTTCCCCGGAACTGGGAGATCTCTAGCAACTGCCCCTCCAAGCACAACTAATTAAATATATTTTAAACAGAGAGGACTGCTTCATTAAACAGACCTGGCTATTTTTGACATTTCTTTTCCGTGAAGAGTTCGAAGCACTGAGCAATCCCCCACTCTTTTCTTTATCCAAAGTTCATAACCAATCTTACTGTACAGGATCAGCATCAGCATAAGAGGCAGGAGGAACAGGATGACAAGGATGAACGTGGTATAGACTTTCTGGTGCGCAGGGCTGGCCCACTCTTCCAGACAGCAGACATGTTCTTTTTCATATAAGAAGTCATACTTAATCTTTAACATAAGAACGAGTCAGTTAGAGGAGCCAGAGTCAGCATCAAAAGAACAGAAAGCAGCCAAGCACTACTCTACTGCTGCAGTTTTCAAATCCTCACGTATTTACTGTGGTTCCATACTACAAATGAGATATGATTTTGATTGTTCTTTTGTTGCGAGGTGTCATTTTCTGCACATCATTTCTTATGTTCTTTACGGTTTTATACTTTCTTTTCTATTTTAAGTGGAATTGAGGTCAATAGTCTATTTGGTTTTTTCTTTTTAATTAATGTTCCTCAGCTCTTTACATAGTAATCATAATTTTTTCAATTCGATGAAAGAGCTATAGTCTTTGACCAAAGTGCATATGTATGTGGCCCAGAGGGAGAATCTTACTTTCCAGAGGAAGAAAGAAGACACTACATCAATCAAAGTACGTATGAAAAAAACACTTTGTAATTGCACACCAGCTAGTTTAATGTTCCATTATGTTGCTTCCTCAATTGTTGAAGAGACAAATTTTGGCAAAGCATCAACTATCTTTCAGTTCACAGTACTAAAAGCTTGCATTTTGTTACTGCTATTTCAGATTTCAATGATCAGGTTGCTTGCAAAGATTTTAGAAAGACAGCTGATAACTTTAAGATTTGAAATGAATAAGAAACTGGGATTCAAACTATTGTCAATCTACAAATATTCAGACTCAGCTATCAGCCTTTGATAGATATTTTCTAGAAAGGCAATGTCTCTTTGTTAATACTATTTCTGACAGATTCATGGGTTCAAAATATTATTAAAAACAATATTAATAACAATAGGAAATGCTAAGAAGGGACAAACCAAGCAAAGTCATTTATCTGGATAATAAAACTAAAAATTAGAAAATTATCAAAACTATTGCCATTTTAGTCACTTTAGAGCTTTCCAGATGTAGAATCCCTAGGCCCTCAACATATTTCTGCCTCCAGTCCTGCAAATTTTATTGCCAATCTTTAGTCAATTGAATGGGGGAAAAGCTTTCTGGCGTACTTATCAAAAGCAAGAAAATTCAAGTTCCGATCTAGGTACTATTTACAAATACAGTGATGGATGAAACATTTATTGAATAATAATTTCAAGATCCAAACTCCCAGAGAACAGGATATTAAAGTGAAATTCATTCTGACTTCATATAGGCAGAGCCCACAAACGCCGATGGCCATGGGAGCAACATATTGGCACATCTTAATGCACAAAGCTAGACTGACAGTTTCCAAAGGGGTGCATGTGGCCTTGGAGACAAGCAAAGACTTTCCAAGGGCACGAGCTGATGGTTTTATAGGAACCAATTTCAGATCTTCTATTTACAACCATACATTTCTCTAAAATTCCACTGCTTAGGGGAAGCCTGTGATTGAGTGTTTTGCTGGCCCTGCACTTCCAGCTCACTTCTATCTCTCTTCTCCCCATCTACATAAGTCAGGTTTCTCACCCAGTCCTAGTCTTACTATGAGTCATTAAAAAATGAGGTGGCTTGAACTACTGATTTCAGTGAAGACGCCTTAATCAAGAGACCATAAATTCATGATAAGGATTTGTGTTTTTCCCTATATTAAACATATTTCTATTCTAGCATTAGAAAAGAGGTATTTTGACAGGTGTTGAGATGTTGTGAATTCACATTTTTCATACAGTGAAGGGGCAGATGTGATGACAATTTTAATTTAACCACCTCATTGCTTCCATCGCCTGAAAATTGTCAAACACGTCACTCCTGAGAGACAGCCCAGTGACAGCAAAGCAAAGAGAACATCAATGGATGGAAATGGTAAAGTTGGTGGTGCTCTATTTAATCTAGGTGAGAAATTCAGGCTTTGTGCATGCTCACACACATTCTCTCTAATAGAGTTTAGAAGTGAGCAGGTGGCCGTGGGTATGCATATTAATAGATTTATTTTATATGAAAAATGAAATTGCACTTTTTCCTGACAGAAAGCAAATCTGATTTGGCTGATTTGACTGACAGTGAGGACAGGATTTGCCAGTTACATATGGATTTCCTACGAATTAAATGAGTTACATAGTCAAAATATAGTTAGAGCATGTGATAAAATTACTTCATTTTTAAAAATAGACAAAGCCCTTTGTGTTTTGTGGACCAGAAATGGACCCTACAAATGAGTACCGAATTGGGTCACTTATGAGGGCTCCACCAGTATGGGATTCTTGCTGGAATAAGGACAGCCTTAGAGAAAAGAGCCAGACCCTTACAGTTGTGTGTGGAAGATACCTGAGCTGCCTGCTAGAACAGCAGTCAGAAGCCTCAGCGGTGTTATCTTTGAAAAACCCATGAGTAAGGAATCAATCATGGTCAACTAAGTCACGCACAGAGGGCATTGATACCAGTACACCTGCTCCTCCCTCTCCCCATCCTAACACCAGCTCCCAAGTTGCCAGGGGCAGTCATTTTCTTGAATGGGAAGAGGGAAAGAGAAACTCACAGTAAGGAAGAAGAGAAGTAGGGAGTCGTGTCCCCTTTGCATATTGTAGGATTCTAGACCTAAAAATGGCATAAGCTGAGAGAAGGGAGACATTTTGTGTTGATTGAGAATATGGACTTATGTGATTGTGACACCGAGCTAGACATTTTAATAACAGAATTAATATGGTTGTTGGGACTGAAAGTGACCAAAGGAATGTTGCTATCTGAATGGCTGGGAAAGTTACAAGGTCTGTTCAGGGCTTCATCCATATTTCTTCAGAGTACTGGAAAATCCTTCGGTCACATTTTTATAGGTAGCAAGGGACAGAATAAAATAACTTCCAGCTCTCACCTGTGGAGTCCAACTCATTCAATATACCAGTTACATATTGAAAACGAAAATCACATCATGTTTTAAATGTACCCTTGCCTGAGGGCCCATTTGCTGTCCTTGCCAATAGACATTGAACATCCAGTAAAGTTTCATATTTGTCTATGTCAATTCGAAAAGGTATAAAAGGATATAGTTAAAAAAATTATCTTAGCGAGTGTGTGATCAACCCACTACTGGCTTTGAAGACTGCTGTCTGGGCTAGATCACCTGTGCAGGATGTATATGTATGTCCCATTGGATAGACCGGGTCACCAAAAACAGCACAGTGTCCCCTCACTGTGGATCACCACATTTTAACTGGACTATCTGTTAAAGGTGTGGGGGAAGGGGAGAGGTCAGATAAGATGATCCTGTCACAGATTCCAATTCAAATTTCAGTTTGTGAATGTATGGGAAGCAAAGAATAAAAGACTTAAGAGGGAGAACCAACAAATAGGTAGATAATTGATTATAATTTTTCGATGTGTTTTAAAAAGAAAAGAAAAATCTAGAGTAACTGTTGAACTCTTAAAATGTAACAGGACACAGACCACTAGGAAAATATGTTCAGCTGGCAGGAAAATGTAGAAAATGACCCTGGTAAGTTTTCTTTTATGTATTAAAGTCTTAACAATATAAGATCAAGGAAGAGCTAGATAAAATAGAGGGAAAAAATCTTAAAATAAATAATTTTATCTCATTTGAAAAATCTCCAGTGAAATAATTGGGGTCGCACTAATTTGTTCTAATACTCTTGCAGGAAGAAAAAAATTATTATAATTGAGAAGGCTGGGAAACATTTTAATAATATGATGATCAAGCCCAGCCCCAAACCTACCTCAAGGCGTTGCACATGCCACATGGGTGATCCTACGATGATTGCCAGCAGCCAGACCACACCTGCCAAAACATTAAAATCATCAGAATCTGATTCAGTGAGTGAATCAGAACACATGCACACTTAAGCATAAAGCATATGCTCTAAGCATGAAGACTCCTTATGTGCAATCCTCTCTGCCCTAGAGCAGTGCAGTAGGCTACATGTTCCCACTGCCACTATTTGTCTATTCTCAAAATTGTTGCTGGAATAGTCTTACGGAAACATTTTTAAATGTTTAATCAAAATGTTTAATAGTGTTTCACTATGTGTAACATAAAACTTAAACCCTTAACATGATCGCTGAGGTTCTCTCACTTGCCTCTCTCTCCTGTTACATTTCTGTCCATGTTCTTCATTCCCCAGGACTTGACTCAATAGTCACTTTCTCTAGGAAATCTTTGAAGTCCACCACCATTTCCCAATAGAACTAATTCTCTGTTGGTTCCATGTGCTCTCTAGAGTGGCACCTTTGTTGCCCTTAGTTGTTTCTTTCAACTTCTTCTAAACTCATTAAGGGAAAACACAATGCAATTTATTTTTGTGTTTGTTTGTTTTCCTAAACAAAAGTCCAAAGAGAATTCCTGGCCTTCAGTGGGTGTTGATGAAGCACCTGCTGTTTGGTTGTCAAACGGATGAATAAACTTAAACATGATATTGATCACCCTCTACAATTTCTTCTTAAAATTGAATACATTTATCTTAGGCATCATAACATGAGTATTATTTTCTTATTTACAAAAGAAACACTTCATCAGAAGCCAGAGTGCTCTTTCTAAATTTCCTGTCCTCCACGACTTTGTTGAGGGAATTGCTTTAATGATGTGTCCTTAGCAAGGAACAAGAAAATCTGAACAGACTAGGATGAGGCCAGAATCAAGAGACCCACCATTTACTCTGAAAGAAATATCTCAGCTCAAATTCTTCTTATTCTGTATGTATTGGGTACCATTAAGAAAATAGTATATTGCCTTGGATTTCAAGGAACTGGACTCATTTAAGCCATAACTGGGGTTTATTATAAAGGAATACATGAATTGGCACTGTCTATAAAGAGTCATTATTATTTGGTGATTCAAGACAGTTCTCAGACTCACAAATCAATCTTTCTATCCACATCACCATAAACATCTGTTCTATTCTAGTCCAATCATTACCTCACTATGTTATCTTATGTCCAATCACTTATCCCATCTTTAGTGGAGATTCTGGATTCTAAGTGAGTCTAATTGACTTAGCTCATTGCCAATCCTTCTGGGTCTACTGCTTGTTCAGGGATAGAAAAGCTGGGGTTAGATGAATATTACTGGTGTAAGTGAGCCTTTGTGGGCAGGTAAGTCTAGCAGTTCTCTGCTGGTGGGGGGCTGGGAGGCGAAGCAGTCTCAGCTAAGAGGTGCTGGACACGAAGACAGGACTGGTTCCCAGTGTAACAGAGCCAGAGAGAGACATCAGGCAACACTGTGTGAAAGCCCCTTGGGATGCTGAGCCTTCTTGATTTAAAATCCTTGCTGTCTCCTATGAGTTTTTTGAGTAGAAACTGCCTTGACTGCCTTTTATCGACTTTGCCTTCAGATGCTGAGCCTCTCTACTTCTCTTTCCTTTTTAAATAACTTCCCTCCTCCATGTATTCCTTTCCTCACCCTCTTTCTACACCCACATACGCTTTTCAGATGTTTTGAAGGTGGGAAGATGTCAATTATTAAAAGCCAAGAGGTCTTTGAATTCTTTGTAGAGAGGATGTGACATAAATTTGCAAATAACTAACTAAAACTAATGAATATTTTCCCCATTGGTTTATCTATTCATTTCAAACTATGTGAAATGAGTTTGGCATGGCAAAGCCCTCACAAGTTTTTTCTGTAATTCCACTCTCCCATGCTGGCTACACTCCTACAGCAGAAATAAATGTTTACTCATTCCTCTCAAGTGAGATACTAGTAAAAATTGCTCTCTTTGGTTATCGCATTAGTTGCTTCCTCAACCTTTCATTATTTAGCTATAATACATATGATATGGCTTGATTTTAAGTGGCTCAACTATAATTATCGAATAGAGAAATGCTTCCATCTTACTGTGCTAGGCTTTAGCACACCGCTTCAAGTTTGTCACTTATCAAGAGGTACATGCTCATCATGTCTTGCTGACTCAGGAATAATTACAGCAAGCTGAGGATCCAGGAATGCCTGAAGCAAAATTATGAAGTTGGATGAAATCTGTCTTCATCGGGCATTTCCAGCACTCAGCACCTAGTGTCCCCATGAGTCCCGCGGCTATTGTGTCCTCAGCACTGGGGCCTCCTCTGAGCAGCACCTCTGTTTTCTATCTTTCTAAAAATACCTTCCCCTCACCCCATCAAAATCTACCAGTCCTAAGCAGGGCATTTTAGGTTAGATGCCTCTTACCTCAGGATGACAGTTTACTAATCTAATAGATGTTAATGTGGTAATGCCATTGGAAGGTTATCTTAAATCAACGGAAAGTAGTGCTTAAAAGGTTAAGACTTAAACTGAAGAAGTTAATCTGTGATGGGAGATTTGAAGTGTGGGTGTAGGTATAAAAGTAGAAAAGGAGTGGGGGTCAAGGAAAATTAGGAGAGGACTAAAATCCTGAAAATACCTCCTCCCCCGATGCCTACAGGCTGGACAGGAAGCTACTCTTCCAGTTCATCAATACGGTTCATTTTGAAGAAATTCTTTTGTTCTGTACTGCCACTGGCACACCCTCACCTAGCATAGTGAAAGCCCTTCTGTTGGTGTATTGCCACTTCATTTTAAAAGGATGCACAAGTCCCTGGTGCCTTTCCACAGCGATGCAGGTCATAGTGAGAATTTCTGTCACGATAGCAGTTGACTGGACAAATGGCAGCATCTTGCAAATGAAGGCACCTGCACCAAGGAAACAGGACCAGTTAAACATCAAGATAAAATTTTTATCTGTGTTTTTGTAATCGTTGCAGTTGATTAATCCTGAGCCTCTGTTCACAAGTTTTATGATTACAGTGAGATTATAGTCTCAAAGTAATTGAAAAAGATTAAACTGGCTGATATTATCTCTAAGTTCCTAAATTATAGGTAATTATGTATAAAGGAACAATGAGAACACCAGTTAGTATCTGGCTATTGAATATAGGCAGAAAAAAAAATCAGTGTGAGCTTTGCTCAAGAAAGAGCAAAGTCAGTGTGAACTGGTCTCCTGGTGTCTCAACTACAGAAATAATCTTTATTTCTTCCTTTTTGGTTCTTTGTAAAATCATAACAAAGGAAAAATTCTCACCAAAGACTCAGAATTCTTATTTTATTTTTTTATTCTCCTTTGACTTTCTGTCCAAGATCTTACGTGTGGATTACATCATTACACACTTAACTGATTTCACTTTTTCTAGTGCAAAGATCTGAAACTGGTGGTCTCTGGGCAAGATTTGGTGTGTGAACAGACTTTGCATGATTTATGTAATATTTTTACAACATTTGAATGCATTCCCAGTACTTTTAAATGTTTACACTATCTGTCTTGCCCCTTCACCATTCATTTGTAACACTGGTATGACACTTCTGCTCCTGACTCCATCTGGCACCAAATTAATTATGATGAATTATCAGAGAATCAGAAGCTCAGGGAATATGAAGAATTGAAGAGACCTCAGAAGTCATGGAGTCCATGCTCTCACCAAAACCAAAAATCATCTTTTCAGCTTCTCTCACAGATGCTCTGCCAAGCTCTGCTTAGATATCAGCAGAGGAGGCTTCTTTCTGGCATACTCCATCTCAGGCCAATGTGTGGCTTCCTTTTTCTGCTTGGGATGCTGGTCTCCTAGAGAACTACTCCTCTCTCTTACTCTACATTTTTTCCATAACCTTTTCACCTTCCACAAGACTACATAATTTATCGATTGGTTTCATTTTCATTAAAAGTTTACCCAAGTCTACCAGAATGTAAACAATCCAAGAGTGAGGATTCATGTCTGTTTTCTTCACTGATATTTTTCAAGCATTTAGAATGGCATAAGAGGCTCTCAACCAACATTCACTGACTTGAAGATAATGAGTAAACAGAAGATTTTTAACCCCTAAAAATGCCTCCATTCAACTTTGGAAAGGCTCTCACTGGAGAAAGTGCTTTTCAATAGTTCTACCCACTTCCACTTCCACTTTCTGTTTTCTGAGAGTTTCAGAACTAACCAACTATATTTTCCAAACATCAGCTCTTCATGTAGTTGAAAGAACCTTGTCACTCCTAAGTCTTTTCTTTCCTAGTTCCCTCTTCAATTCCTTGGATGACTTCCATGGACTTTCTCTGGGTTTGTAACTACATGGTCCTGAAGGAAACCTACCACCCTAAGACATGGCCTACCTAAAGCAGAAACTTCAGGATTATATTGCTTCCTTAGGTCTGAACACACTGTTCTGTGACTATGACTAGAATTTATAACAGCCTTCAGTGCTAGAATTTTCAAATGATTGGTTTCTGTTGCATGTGAAATCAACTTGAAATAAACTGGGTCCATTTAATAGAAAATTATTGGTTTTTTACAATTCAAAATCTATGGGATGCGGCAAAGGCAGTCCTAAGAGGAAAGTACANTTTTGTCAACTCAAAATTGCTGTAACTAAGGAAAAAATATATATGTAAATATCACTGCAGATACTTCCTTTACAATCCTTTTTGGAAGTTCCAAATTTCAATCCAAGAGTCAATCACACTCATTCATCCTCCGTTCCAGTTTCCCAAATCCCAACTCTGTTCAAAGTTAAGGCCTTTCCTTGTCCATCAGGATAGTTTATATGCTAAGCGCAGAAATTTGCTTTCCATACCAATATATTTCACTGTTTGAATACTGATCATACTATGAATGAGTTAAATTATCTTAAATCCTATTTTGGATGTTATAGTTGAATAAAGGTAAATGTGGATAAATTATTCATCTGAACATGTCTCCTTTTTTGTTTTTTTGTTTTTGTTTTTTTTTTAATCTGATGAGAATTTCTTCTACTCTTTCAACTAAGTTGTTTATTAAAAAGTAGGTGGGTAGGCTGAGGTTAAGAAACACCAGAAGAAACTTTCCATGGATAAACATGGATTCATTATCAACACAGTTTAAGTGTAACTATCCAAAAGTAAGAATTATTACGTTAATGTTCATGGTAGTCTTATCTCATGATAGTGTTATCCATCCCAAATATATTCATCTTGTCTATCATAATAGCATGGGAAATTGGTCAACTGATTCCCTGCTTTTAAGACACCCTCTGATCCTGATTCTCATGATCTTTTACTTCACTACTCTGGGCCTGGATTTCATCATTTGTAAAAAGTGATTAACAACACCCAGCTGTCATAGGATTGATGTGTGTACTTTATAAAATCATATAAATATCCATCACAGGATGTGTTCTTTAATAAGTGGATGACCTTTTATCATCAGACAGAATTGAGGTAAATTTGGTACATTTGGAGTTAACAGATTATTTGTGGATACATTCTAAACTACCCATTAAAGGACATCTAAATTACAAGCCAGGGTGAAAAATGCTGTAACTAGTCAAATATTGGATCAACTGGTAAGAGAAGATAGGGAAGCAGTTGGGGAAAACCAAATGTCAGCAGCATCTTTCAACAGAGAAATTTAGGGAGGAATTTGCTACTTGGTTTCCATTTCAGAAATTAGCAAGAATATTTAGAATGATCATCAGGATGTCTGCATTAAAAGCAATAAAATATGTATCAGTCATGACCAATGTTAAAAAAATAAAAAAATAAATAAATAAAGGACATCTAGTTTTGTAACATTTCCCAGATAAAGATACGCAGCTCAAAAAAACTTGTGATTTGCTCATGTCCAAACAGCTGTTGATTGACAGATGAGGACACATACCCAGGTTTTCTGACTCCAATTCTTTCTACTACGTCACCCTCTCTTATCTTGACACAGCCATGCAATGTGGCAGTTTTCTTCTCTCATAAATCATGCTTAATAATTCACTTGAGAATTTCATACCAGGTTGTCATAGTTCTATAATCTGTCATCTTACCCTTTTAATGCATCCAGACAGCATTTGCCCAACTCATTACTTCTGACATTTCTTCAACCGATGTTCTAAGAAATTACCGACAGTGTTTTCTTGGTCCCATTGCCAAGCTTCTTCAATGTAATGGCATGGTATTTATCCAGGCTGAAGATTTGAGTTCTTTTAAAAATAGGTAGATGTTAAAAAAAAAAAAAAAAAAAAGGAAGATGTCCTGGGCTCCTGGGGGGCNAAAAGAAAAGGTAGATGTTCTGGGCTCCTGGGTGGCTCAGTCAGTTGAGCATCTGACTTTATCATGATCTCATGGTCCGTGAGTTTGAGCCCCCCATTGGGCTCTCTGCTGACAGCTCAGAGCTCAGAGCCGGGAGCATCCTGCAGATTCTGTGTCTCCCTCCCTCTCTCTCTCTCTGTCCCTGCCCCACTCATGCTCTCTCTCTCTCTCAAAAATAAACATTTAAATTTTTTTTTTAAATAAGGTAGATGCTCTTTTGCTATCCAGTCACTTATCTTGGACCATTATTTTTCATTGTAGCCATCTTTGGTATGTTCCTTTTAAATTTGGAGATCACCTTTCAAGATCTAGAAGACTAAAGTAAAAAAGGCATTGAAGAAATTTTTTTTCTCTGCCCTTCATTACATTTCCAACCCTCCCTTCTTTTTTCAGCTTCTTGTTCTGGCACTCTCTCTGATTACTCTTCAGTCAACTTGTTCTACACTTTAGATTTTCCAATGTAAATTTTATAGGTGAGTTACTTTAGAAGAATGTGTCTTTTGTAACATGTCTTCCACACACTGGCAATTTGAAACTGAAATAATCCTAGAGTCCCCTATATAGGGCACTGTTATCGTGGAATCTCCTTCCTTTTTTTCTTTATGGGATTATCTGATTTTAATATCAGATTGTGTTTCTGTGAGCCTGCCTGCAATTCCTATTTCTCATCTGTTGATTATCCAACATCCACCTGCATTTCCTAACAGCAACACAATATCCTCTAGTGTATAAACTCTCCCCAGTGTGGGAAGGTTAGGTAAGAAGTCCTGCTAGGGAAGACAAAGAATTCTCACAATCTATCAGCTTCCAATGTTCCAAATTTTCAATTTTTTTAATATGTTGAAAGAATGCATTCAAGGTGGAAGGGGGGTTGAGGTGGTGCAATCCTGTGCTCACCAGATCTTGAGTGTTAACAGACCACAGCTTAATTACTGCTTCTGGCCTCTGAGTCCCTCAGTTGCTCTGTTACAGGCCCATTCCTCCAGCTTCACACTGATCCTGCGAGCCTCCCACATCCTTCTGGTACCTTCCCTTCTCTTAAGCCACTTAGCTACCGATAGTTGCTTGTAACTAAGTTAACTTATTTGATATACTCCATTTTTATTACCTTTTCTCTAGAAGATGGATTTCCCAAAATGTAGACTACCCTGGTCAATGTTCCTTATGTGTATTGCTAACTCTAAAATAACACAATCAGATCCTACTATTACAGTTTGCCTCCATTGATGCTTCCATTTCTACCATGTCTGACTCCTGCATAAGAAACTACAAGTCTCCTTTGACTACTGGATTAGGAAGAAATGCTTTCATTTACTATTTATTACTTTCTATTTCCAACCTTAATTTATTTATACAACTTTATTTTCTAGAACAAGAACTCTTATGCTCTGGACAGAATGGTGCCCACTTTATTCAATCCTGCCCTCACCTCCCACCATACACAATAATGGTCTTAGTGATCAAATAGAAACAAGACCTTATTATTTCTCAGTATGGTGCTTGGAAATTGAAAGCAGTTAGGCCAGTATTTGTTTTCACTCTAGTGTAAGGGTGATTTTAAAAATGACCAAAGTGGAAAGGTAGAGTAAAAAGAACAAGGTATTCATATGTAGAAAAGATTAAAACATTCTTTTATTAATTTAGAAATGGTACAATGAAGTATAATTGCATGAAAGTATCTAATGATAACCATTCTCTGAAGAATCTGTTCCAAAGATAGTAAAACAAAAACAAAAAATGTGCATAGACATATACAGTTTATATTACAAAGAAGAAAGTCTACTTTATATAACCACTATTTGAAACAATGGTTTAATGAATTATAAAACAATCTGGCAAAATCTGGCATTATAATTACCTTAATTTCCTGTACCAAAACAAAACAAAACAAGCCATACTCAAACAATTGATATATCCTGTCCCAATATAGCCTGTGAGTTTCTGGTTTTGTCCAACAGGTTTCTTAAGTGGCCGTTAATGAGCAAATTTACCAAATCCTGAATCAAACATATCAGATAGTAGGAGAGTGGGGAACAAATGAAATATAGTTAAAATCATAATTGTTATACAAGCTGTGGCTGACAACCACAGAAGACTAGAACCATGGAAACCTCTCCCATACATGAGCCAGGCTCATTCAGTATCCCATTGAGCTCTGTGTTTTGCAGAGGCACTCAAGCAGCTGCCAAGAAGGAAGAGAAGCAGACCCAAAGTAGGAAGGGAGAAGAGGTTCTCAGCTAAGACCCTTCCTTAACTGGAGCACCTCCAGCTGCATCTAGTTTAATTTGATGAGGCTCCAGCACACAAGTCATCTGCAATTTTAAAGAAGTTATAAAATCCTTAAGTGGTTTTATACAGCACACCAGAATATTCTGCCTACTTAAACCATACAAACTGAAGAGGAGAATAGTTGCTAAATATCTGAAAAGAGACGTGTTGCCCATCCCTCCTAGGCTCTCAGCCCTTCTGATATTTATTCCTATACAGCACAAGACTATGACAAATCACTCTAGTTATTATTTTAAGATCTATGAACTGTCCACTAACAGTTTGTGTAGCAGGATAGACTTTAGCCCAACGGAAATAAAACCTGGCTTGAGGCAAAGGAGAAACCTAGGAGGAGGCAGAAGGAACCTTACTCTTGCAGAGCGTAGGGAAAGAGAGAACAGCTGCCAGGTGCCAAGAGGAAGAATCGGTAGAGAGGTTGCAATAGGAAACAGATAGAAGATGAGCCATTTAAAAATTGTCCTCTAGACAATGGAACATAGGTTGATTACTTTACCTACATAGGAAGCTTTAATATCCTGTAAAGGGATTCCTCCCACTGCATTCTTTTATGTCAAGATTACTTTAGCTCTTCTAGGCCCTGTGTCTATAGATATGTATTTTAGAATAAATTTTCCAAAGCTTATCATTTTCAAAACTCCTTGATGGGATTCTGATAGAAATTACATTAGACCTATTGCTCAATTTGGGGAGAATTGACATCTTTAATATGTTAAAATCTTCCAATTCGTGACACAGTATATCTCTCCATTTACCTATGTATTCTCTGACTTCCTTCAGCAGTATTTTGTAGTTTTCAGCATATAGGACCTGTATGTTTTTGGTTCACAGCATACCTAAGTACATACTTCATTTTCTTTGGAGTAATTATAAAGAGCATTGCATTTTTCATTTCAGCTTCTGAATGTTACTTGTTAATATATACAAATACCATTGTATTTTGTGCACTGATCTGGTATACTGTGACATTGCTGAATTCACTTATTGTAGGAGAGTTTTGTAGATTCCTTGTGATTTTATATGTCAAAATAATGTCATTTGCAAATAAAAATAGTACTATTTCTTCCTTTACAAACTGCACCTCTTTTATTTCCTTTTTTTGTCTCCCTGAAGTGGTTGGAATTTTGAGTGCTATGTTACATAAGAATGGTGAGAGCAAACATACTTACCCTGTTCCTGATTTTAGAACAAAAGTATTCAGTCTTTTACCATTAAGTATGTTATTAGCTGTAGACTTTTTACATTCTCTTTATTAAGTTTAGGGAAGTTTATTATTAAATCTTGCTGAGAACTTTATCATGAATGGTGCTAGATTTTTGTCAAATGTATTTTTCTTCTTTAGCTAATTATATTGATTAGTTATGGTGGATTACATTGATTATTTTAATCAACTTTAATATTGAGTCAGTTTTATATATCCAGGATAAATCCCATTTGATCATCCTTTTTTATATGTTGTTGGATTCTGTCTGTAATATAGTAAGGATTTTTGTATCTAAGTTCATGAAAATAATAGTCTACGGTTTTCTTTTTATTGTACTGTCTTTGTTTGGTTTATTTATAAGTGTAATAAAGGCCTAATAAAATAAACTAGTAATTCTTCCCTTTGTTTAAATTTTCTGTAAGAATTTGTGTAAAAGTAGTGTTAATTCTTTAAATGTTTCATAGAGTTCTCCAATGTAACTATTGGGCCTGGAGATTTCTTCTGGGGAAATTTTCAGTTGCAAAGTAAATTTCTTTGTCTCTTTCTTTTTAAAAATCCTTTAAATCACAGAATTATGAGCAAATGGTTTAAAATCAGAAGGGCTATAATGAAAAGGAATAGGTTTCTTCCCACCCTTTCTCACCTATTGTCCAAGTTCCCAACACCTACTTGTTTTTAATTCTTCTACCACGTACTTTACATCTCTAAACAAATTGCTTTATATAGCCTTTTTTCATTTACTGATTTTACATGATATCTATTGACTTTCTTCTAGGATAGATGGACTTTTGGTTCATTTTTATACCCTCTCACTCCTGCTTCTCCCCACAGCTTTTAATTTTCTTAGAATTATAACACTCTCTTCAATAACTTCCTTGGAAAGGTTTTAGGAGATTATTTTCTAAATTCTTGCATGTAGTTTCCTTTATCTTAAACTCATAAAGTATTATACTTAAACCCATATTCATTGGCCTATCAACTTCAAACAGTTTATATTGTCCCCCACTTCATGAGATAATGATACCCCACCTCCTTCCTTCTTTGCTTCTTCTCTTCTTCCTTCAAACTTCTATCAGCTCACCTTTGCATTTACTTTATCAACACGGATAGCTTTCTATTTTGTTTCATAGCCATATTAAATCTTCTGCATTTGTCCTAAATTATATATAATATAAATAGCATTTCATTATTATGGACTAAATTTTATAATGACAAAGCCAACATGTATGTTCTAAATACATTTCTCTTTCTCCGATTTTATAATCATGATCCTTGTTAACTTACTTATTGCTCTAAAGTATACCATATTTTAATGTGCTTTGTATCTGGGCCATAACTTTCTTATAGAGTATTTATGTTTATTTAATTTTTCTGGGCATTTTTATCGTATTTTTTCTAGTTGGAAGAGGAAACATGTACCTTATTCAACACAATCTAGTGATTTAGAGTATGATATCTGGAATTACGGCCTGGATTTGGATCCTGGATCTACTACAACTTAACTGTGTGACCTAAAGCAAATTATCTTCTTTCTCTGTGTCTTGGGTTTTCTTATCTTTAAATGTAGATGATGATAATAGTACTTGTCTCATATAGCTGAAAGAAGATTTAATGAAATAATAAGAATAATGTACTTAGGACAGTGCCTGGCACTGTGTGAAAGTATATTCATAAATGTTAGCTATATTTTTGCTGTCATCACCACCATTATTACCATCCTTATCATTTTTACTATTATATCTCAACTTTTGATATAACATTTGCTGCTTAGAATAAATTGTGCATGATGTTGGGAAAACTAGACAGCAATATGTAAAAGAATGAAACTGAACCACTTTCTTACACCATACACAAAAAATAAATTCAAAATGGATGAAAGACCTAATTGTCAGACAGGACATAATCAAAACCCTAGAGGAGAACATAAGCAGTAGACAGAGGCCACAGCAACGCTTTACTAGATATGTCTCCTGATGCAAGGGAAACAAAAGCAAAATAAGCTATTGGGATTTCATCAATATTTGTTCTTTAAAGATTCTTCTAGAATATTACTGACTTCCAATTTTGATGAATGCAGTTTTTTAATTTGTTTTTGCTTTTTTTAATAGACTGTTGTTATAACTCTTCTCATAAAATTCATTTTCAATGGATTTTTTCTCCACTTTTTCTTTAATTTCACAACTTCTTGTTTCTTGTGTTTCATGTGAATCTTTTACAAGTAATTTCTTCAAAAATAATGATTTTGAAGTAAGCTCTTTAAGTTCTTGTGTATCTGAAAATGGCTATAATTTGACTTTAAATTCAATATTGTCTTCCTTTGGAATATTGGAGACCTTGCTTTATTGATTCTTAGCATCTTTATTGTCCATGTGATTCTTCCTCCCTTACAAGTATCCTGGTTTACTATTTGAAAGCTTTTATTGACCTCTTTACAATTGAAATTCTGAAATATTGTGGGGTTATGCTGAAGCATGTATTGTTTTTTACTCTTTCTCTTTGGCCTTGTGTGCATCTTTTGAATTTAGAGACTTCTAATTCATTTATCTCTATGCTTTTGTTTGTGCATTTTTTTAGGTGGAACTCCTATTAATTGGGTGTTGGAATTCCTGGATTGATCTTCCTATGTTTACCACTTTTGTTTATATATATTTTTTTGCTTTATAGATTCTCTCTATTTGCTCCACATTCTGAAGATTTTCTTGTCTTTGTCTTCTACCTCTTATAATTTTTATATAAATTCATCAACCATATTTTCACTGTTAAGAGCTTTTTGCCTTATTCTTAAAACATTTTTTTTCAGAGAAGCTTACTTTATGAAGTCAGTATCTCCTTAACTCCAGATATCTCCCACTCAACATCAGTAACTCATTCATGAAAATGAGACACTATGTGAAATATGGACTGGTAGCCCATTTTCCATTTTTTAAAAAGCCAAATTATACTCCCAACAGATTTCCTTAAGTGTAATCTGTAACTAAAACACAGTAAAACCATCATGTACTATATAAAATGTCTAAAATAATGCTCTTGATTGAAAAACAGTAGAGTAGTTGTTAACAAATGGTTTGTATGCATGCTACTCTATATGCAACATTTTCATGGTGCATCAACATCTCTTTTCGAACAAGGCATAGCAAATAGCACATATAAATTAATAAATACATTAGAAAAATGAAGGTAAAATTTGCAACAAAACAGGGCAAATACCTGGGATGTCCTATGAAGAAAGGAACAGATTGGAAATTTGAAAGAGAAGGAGGGCTGAAGTATAATCATTGTCATTGGTTGTGGAAAGTAAACTGGGTAAGATGGGTTGCAAAGGTGCAATTTCAGGCAAACTTTGAAACCCAGAAGCTGACAGATCCTTTATCCCTCTTGTCCTGGGGTAGGGACTACTAAATGGATCTTCAGTGTGGCAGATGACACTTCAGGATGAAAAACTACAGAACGGTGTTTATTTACTCTCCTCTAGTCCATGTGTATAGAATTCTTTGTGTGGTGCTGTAAGAAATATCAAGCAATAATATCTCCACCAATTTCAAGGGCAATGATTATCATTGTATCTGTATGGCCCACAAATATTTTCAGCAAGCAATGTTTAGTGGTTTAATTGAATGCTTTCCACGTTATCATTGTGATTAAGTACTTGTTAATTAATCAACATGACATTTAAAAAATTCTTCAGTATCTTCCTCATTCACCTCTTCTCAAAACCAGTCTTCTTTGCAAGTGTTAAAGAGTTGCAAAGAATGGCTCAGTTGCAAAGAATGAATAAAATTATGTGATAAATATTTCTCTCAGTGTCAGCAACATTTGGCACACATCCCTTTGTGGACACTAGGCATGCTTTTCAAAACATCTATTTGTAATGTTGTTCTGCCAAATATATTTGGAATATAGCTCAAGAATTTTTCTATGTATCATTTTGTTTTAAATGTTTTATTAATTTGAGGGACATACATTTTTCTTATGTAAATATCAACTTACAAATTGTGGTGCTGAATGATACATTTACTGTAGAAGTTTGAGACTTAAAACAAACAGTAATTCCACTGGGAAAATATCAAGAGAGAAGACATTTTTGAGGATATGTCTGTAAATATAAAAATACTACTTAGAGTTTATTTCTAAATTCATCTGTAAATAATCCATTTCTTCTAGTTTCATTTAGCTGTTTGTCTTATTCCCTTTCATTTCCATTTCATCTTCTTCAAGCTGTCTGACAATCCAATCCTTAATTGCCTTTACATATTTAAGAATGTAGTAATGTGACAGACTGGTGTTCTGTGCGTTCATGGGCTGGAGTGGCCCCAAGAGAGACTTTGATTTAGTATGAGTAGGCCTACCCCAGGGCCTCACAGATTACAAGATCTTTAGGTTTTTTCTCGTGGATCCAAAGCTCTACTAATTCTGTAATTTTGCTCAAAACACTTTCTCCAGTTACTTTATAAGAAGGATCTTCTGCGTGTATATTTGTGCCAGAAAGGGAGTTTGCTACACTAATATTATGTTTTTTTCTGGTATTTATCTTTTAATTCTCATTATTCTAATAGCTACAAATACCATCTTAGCAAAATAACTGAACTGGCTTTTTCCTCTCTACTAATGGTAATAATTAGACTTTCAAATAATGGAATTAAATGAGCCCAGGTTAAAATAGGGAAATAAAGCAAAAAGCAGAATTAATGTGATTTCTTTACGTTAAAAATGTTAAAATAATTCACTGTCAAGTAATAAGGAGAATTTTTGTGTGTATGTAAATGATAAAAGATATGGAGAAAGTTAGTTTAGGCATTAGAAAAGAATTCTTGAAAATGAAGGTTATCAGCCAACAAAACACGTTATGAAGTGCCCTTCCTAAGAATTCCTAAATGAAAATTTCAATATATTCATATAACTCATGTACTCATTTTCTCAGCAAACATATAATAACCTCAAATGAGTATAAACTAACGCCAAAATAGGGAAATTGTGAAATAAATTATATGTCAATATGTTGTAAATTACTAAATTATTAAATCATTTTTCTAAGCAAATTTTGAAATGAAACAGAAAACTGAAATCAAGCAATAAATAAACAATATATACATATGCACACATATATACCCAAACACTAAAAGGTTTCTATTTTTCTAAAAATACACATAGGAAAAAAACTAAAATGTAATACACTAAAATGACCACTGTAATTATTTCTAGATGTTGGAATAAATAATTTTTATTTCTATTTATTTTTTTATATGTTAATTAGGATGTTTAGGACTGCAAATAAAAGACAATTCTTCTTTGTCTTCCCTCTGCCCCTTACTGGCTCACACTCTGTCTTTCACTCTCAAAAATAAATAAACATTAAAAAAAAGAAAATTCAATTCCTGAATGAAAAAATAAGGGAAATGTATTATTTCCCACAAAAGACATTCCATAGGTAAAGAAATAACAGTGTGATAAATTCCACAGCTGCATGATTTCATCATAGATTGGGTTTTCTCCCTTGGGTTACTTTGTCCTCCTTAGCATGCTTCTGTTTTTGTTCTCAGGACTGTCCCTTTGCCTGCATAGATGACTGCAGTATCTGCAAGCAATGCCTGTCAAACCATATTCAGAAACCAAAAGGTAAAGGAAAGTAGATATATTTTTATAAGCTCTTTATAAAAATGAGGAAAACCTCAGACTCCATGGCCAAAATGGGCCCACATGCCCATTTTTAAACTTATTACTGACAAGGAGAATGAAATTAAAAATACTGGCAAAATTAATCAAATGCAACTCCTAGAGCTGAGAAGGGGTCCTAACCTTCCCTTAAAGAACATGCCCACCACCACCACCACCACCCTCAAAAAAAAAAAAAAAAAACAATACCCTATCCAATACCTGAACATATCAGATTTTGGTTACCAAAGAATAATATCAAACAACACCTAATAAATGGAGAGTTATTGTATATGCCTAGGGTGATCGTGTTATTTTCCTATTGCCGCTATAACAAATAACCGCAATCTAGTGGCTTAAAAGTACACAAATTTATATCACATTTCTGTAAGTCAGATATTTAAAATGGATCTTTAGGGCTGCGTTCCTTTTGAAGGTTCTAGGAGGGAATCTGTTTCCTTGCCTTTTCCAATGCCTAGAGACGGCCCACATTCCCTGGTCCATGGCCCTGCATCACTCTGATCCCTGACACTTGTCACATTTCTTCTCTACCTTTGACACTCCTGACTTCCTTTTATAAGTACCCTGTGATTAATTGGGCCCACCAAGATAATCCAGTATAATTTCCCCATCTCCAGATCCTTTTGCCATGTAAAGTAAGTATAGTAGAAGTAGATGATTGTGGAGATTATAATGTGGAAATCTTTGAGGGACTAATGTTCTGTTTTACAATATAAAATTAACATGACAATATCATACAGTGACATAACGTGGCAAAGATGTCAATTATCTCCAAAACAATATACAAATTGAATACAGTACCTATCAAAATTCCAGGGGGATTTTTAGAAAATTAACAAACATATTTTTAAATGTGTATGGAAGAATAAAAGTCCATACATAGCTAAATCAACTCTGAAAAAGGAGGTAAGGGGCACCTAGGTGGCTCAGTCGTTTGGGTGTCTGACTTCAGATCTAGTCATGATCTTGCGTTCATGGGTTCCAGCCCCACAATTAGCTCACTGCTGTCAGCCTATCAGCACAGAGCCCACTTCAGATCCTCTGTCCCTCTCACTCTCTGCCCCTCCCCAACTTGCATGCTCCCAAAAATAAATAAATATTTAAAAAGAAAGAAAAAGGAGGTTAAAGGAGTAGGAGACTTTCCTTATGCAATATGTAGATAATGTCAATAACCTCTGCAATAAACACTACAGCACTGGTGTGAGCATAGGCAACCAGACAATGTTTCAAAACAGAAATTTAAAAAGAAGATAGGAAGTTGATTTATAATTAAAATGACTCTACAGATCAGTGGGTAATTATAAACTGTTTATAGGTGTGTGCTCTAGCTGTAGTAAGAAATGAGGACTAAAGCAAATTCCCTAAGGTCATTCCTATATTCCATATGATGGAACAAGAAGTCTGGCTCCAGAGTTATGCTCTTAGCCACTGTGAAAAACAGCTCCTACATCACAGGTTTCCAGTAATTAGTGCAGGCTTTCCAAAAAAAGTGTGTATTCAGTGTATCTCACTGGTTTGGAAGCATCAGTGCTATTTCTTTTAAATTACGTCAATACTTGCCCAATTAATACAACTCTATTAGCTACCTCTGTGTATATTTAGGCTTAGAAGATGTTGATTATCTCCATTCCTTCTTTTCCACATCTCATCTCTATACTTCCCACATTTCTTATTGCTTCCCCACCCTGTTTTATTAAACACTAGTTTTTCAAATCTTATTGGGGTAATGTTTTCCTAAAATTTATTTGAGTGGTGGGTCTCCTATGCTATAACTTACTAATCTCTAACTTAACACAGTCTAAAAATTATAATACATTATCCACAGAGAGTACATAATGCTTTTTTAAAAATAAAAGTTCTGTTTTATTAATAATAGTAATAAAATTACTAATAAATATTAATAAGTAATAGTAATAAAAACAGGGAGCCAGGAGGCCCTAGGCAAAAAAAAAATCATATATAAGACAGATATCTCTCAAAATCTTTATACAATCTACACCATGTACTGTTCACCCTTGTATCTTGAGTTCATCATTGTGGCTGGCATCTACTAGACAGTCAATAAATAGTAGTTGGATAAGTAAATGAATGAATAAATGAACAAATGGTAAAAGTTCTATCAAAATTTATTTAGAGAATATCTTTTGACAACAAAATCCCATCGATTTCACTCTGAAAATTCACACATAGGCTACAGAAAGGAGAAAAAACATTCAATAACTTAGAGATTTATTAAGGGCAAATGTCATTTCTGAAAAACCAGAGTAAACAGGTTCATAAAAGCTTATTTATTCAGGAAATTTTCACCTATTTAATTTGGATCAGCTTGATTTTTGTCACAACAAATCAAGCAGATAAAGTTGATTGTGTATAAAATTCTGTGCCCTTTTTGGCATAATGATGACTGGAAAATAAGCAGTAACGGCATAAGTCCTGGTTACTGTAGTAACTGCCTCTGTGGTACAATAGGTAATCAAGGAGAAGTATTTAGCCATTCTATTTGCTAATGAAAAGTGCTCAATGGTAGCCTTTCACCATTGGTCAAAATAATCTGTCTAGTGTTCATCAGAAGCCAAAGTGGAACACAGCAATGGTATATTGTAAACCAGCCTCAAACTCCCTTGTGCATATGGACCACATGTGTAGTAGGCCTAGGATGGGGTCTGAGACTGTTTCCAAAGAGGTTCCAGGTGCTGCTGCTGCTGCTCCTCAGAGCAGATTCTAAATGGCAAGAAAAATACACAGTATATTGAAGATCTTCTATTTTGCTGCTAAGGAACACTATTTCCTGACTCATTTTTGTTACCAAGGTAACTGGGCCACACATGGGTCCTACCACTACTTGACCTAATGACCCCTTCTGCCTGGCAGAAGAACTGTTTTAGCAAAGGAGCAGCCTCTCCTTCCCTTAGGCTCCTTCCAGACACTGAGCTCCTTTTCTCTTTTCAAATTAAAGGAACCAGTACAGTTTGTCCCCAAATAAAGTTTCTTCTAGTTACCAGTGAAACAGCCACTTTTTATTTACCCCTTTATTTTAGGAACTGAAAAAAGAAAACCTTCAACTGTCTGTAATACTCTACCATTGCTACTACCTAGAGCTGAAAACCTGTTGAAAAGATGTATAAAAACCATGCAGTACAAATAGCTTAGTATACAATTTTGAGTTGTATGCTTCTCACTGACGAATTTTTTTTTCTGTTAGAGATGGTCCTTAAGGTTTTTAATGAAGATAATCAAATTCCATTCTCATATAGTCAGTTTCCCATCTGTCAGTAACATCTGTAAGTCAAGAATTTCTGACAATATTTTTAAAAATGTGGATTTTTCCCCAGTTCTCTCCCCTTTTAAAAGTTTTTTTTTTTTCATTTCCTTTTTGCTATATACCTTTCTCCAGGAAGAAAGATAAAGGGTGCAAGTGTACAGAATTGCCTTAAATATAGAAAAAGTGTTTCTTTGACACATTTACTACAAGAAAGACCATTGAAAATGAAGTCTGACAAAGATAAAAACCAAAGGCAATTTAAATAACTAACCAAGTCTCATAGTTAGCTGCCTTGAAATTCTCATCATTGTTATTGAAATAACTTCACAAATAGATCATAAAGAACTGTTCTTTCAAAAATCTGAGAATTTCACAGATAGGTTAAAAGACATGAATTAGTCAGTTAACCTCTCTGGACTCCATGCAAGCCTCATGTATTTTGCAGCCTCTATGGATTTCCTAAAGAAGGAGCCAAAACAACATCCTATCTCAGGCCAATCCTGCCAGCCAAATGTACTGCCTTTTGTCTTTCAAAGGGGAGGCCCCATATAGGTCACATGAACCCATCCATTTCTTCCTAGCCCTTTGCTGACTGAACCATTTGGTCCTGAAGTCTAAGCCAGTCAAATTCCTTTTCTTTGGGCCAAGACAAGGATGCACTGTGAGGTGAAGCCAATGAATATACAGAAAAGCCACGAGTAAGAGTGGGGGCCACAAGGGTTATGAGAAAGTAGAAAATCTAAATACAAATATGACAGGGATAAAATTAGTGTATGATTTTTTCTGGCTTCTTTCTCTCCTCTACCCTTTTCTCTTTAAGTAAAAGATGGCTGGTGGATAGTTCTCTCTATGGGCTGGTTTATTAACCAGATTGTATGGAATAATTTGGATCACATATCAGGATGGGATATTTGCATAAATAAGACTGAAATTTAAAGAGACAGAGGGAGAGGGTAGGGGACAGAGGGAGGGACATAGAAAAAGAATGGAAATAGGGAGACTGCGAAAAGACTGATGAGGATGAATGGAAGGAAGGAGGCAATAAAAATGCCCACAAGGTAACTGAAGCGTATGTTCTTAATCAAGGGCAGCTTCCTTGGGATGGTGAAGGGAAGGTGAGAGACCTTGATGTCCTGCATTACAAGATGAGAGCACAAGTCGTGACAGCTTTTGTATTAATATTAGTGTGGCAACACTACAGTCTGAGGTGTTCTGAAAAGACATATGATCTTTGCAAGGTGAAAAAAGTTTTGTGGGGCACTACTACATATAATATTAAAGACCTGAATGAAATGGAGGAGAGGGGCTTCAAGAAATAGTTTTGTGAGTAATGAACTAAAATCTCTTAAAATTTCTTTGATCAAAATTATTTTACGTTATTGTTGATCACTGGACTAAGTCTCTTTGAATTTGACACTGTACCAAGCCTGTGCCACTTGGAGCCCTAGGATTTATTTACCTTTCCAAGAGTAGAAAGCATAAAAGGAAAGAGATGTGATGGTAAAAAGATCGAATAAACCAAAAGATTGAACACTGTGGTAGTAAAAAGCAATCAGACTTAATAAGCAAGCTTTATGTCCACTGATGGACTGGAGCAAAGTCACATTCATGGCTGAGCCCTGGAGATTAATGAATTCTTCGTGCTGAACTCCACACAGCTGCTGCTGTGGACCCCTCTTAAGTTTCCATGAGACCCACCTGTTACTGTCCTTAAATTCAGAGATCCCTCTCTTCTTTATTACAAAAGAGGCTTGCCATAACTCCAATCATTTGAGGTAAACTGAATCTTCGCTCCTTGCAACCAAAGAAGCAAAAATATATACAAAAGATAAACACAATCTCATTCTTCTGCATGTTGCAAAAATAAATACAACTGATTCACTACAAGTCTCAAACATTAATACAATGATGAATAAGGTGATATACTTTAATGCATTCAAAAAATATTTATTGAGACCCTACTATGTGATACTGAGAACTTTCTATTAACGTGCAATTAACTAAATGAGGGACAAACAAGAGAGATGAAGTCTTTGACCTAATGAAGCTTACATTCTAAGGGAGAAAACAAAAAAATGGGCAAATAGAGTGTGTCTTCAAAGTAATAAAATTCACATGTATTATTTTCTCAACACTTAAAATCTAATTTGAATAATGTGTTAACTGAATAAACTGGCTGTTTTTGCATCTTGCAAACACAGTGTGAAGATCTATATTTTATACCTAATGATTCTATTTATAGGTAATATAAAATTTTAACAGGATCTTGCCCAGAATGATGTTTTATGTCATTAAGACTTCATTTGTTTTAAACATTAGACCAGTGCTAATTTTCAAGTCTCCATGACTCTGCTTTTTTTAAAAAAAGTAAAACTGTTCTTCCTCAGAACCCACTGAAGAAATCACTGGTTGGATCAGGTCTATATTGATACTTAGATTAGATTTTGACTCAATAAAATGGTTCCTCCTAAAAAATAAATCTCTTATTGTTTGTAGATATTGCAGTAGAGAAAAATTTTTCAGAAGCACACATGTTGCTCTATCCATAGAATAATCTGACAGTACTTCTAAGCCTGAGTCAATATGGACTTCTCTGAACATGTGTTGCGTGTTAGGGCTCCAAGCTTCAGTACACAGGTGGGCAGAGCCACTGAGAGTCAACGTGCAGTAGTCTGTTCTCCTGAAGTTTCTGTGGAAAAGACCAGGATGACTTTTCATTTCAGATATTTGTCCTCCAGATCCCAGAAACTAGCATATGAGGTCTAACTGTGTAGGCAAAACTGTGCACGAATGGGGCAGAAATAGGTGATGAAACACAACACGCTGCAGAAAGAGAAATCATGCCCTATTCCAGTATAGCTGGGACAGCTCTGTATTAATACTGTGTGGCAACACTGTGCCTGTAGTCTGTAGTGTCCTGGAAAGACACAGGGGCCTTGCAAGGAATTCCAAAATCTATATCAGCCCCAACAAATCTTTTACCAATTAAGCCTCTTTTCAGGATATATTATTGCCTCTGCAATAAATGAAAGCAAGTATTCTTTTCTGTTTTCTGAGTACAAATGCTTAGTTTGGCTTTTCATTGTTTGAGTATAGAAGTAAGTATTTTCATGGTAACTATTCCAGACTTTATTAACACAAGTAAGTTATACATGGATGGGACTATTTATAGTTGCTCTATATAAGTGCATATCATATGTCTTTGAGACATAAATATTGCAATTACAGTTTTTTTACTCTATCATCCTTATTGCCTATAAACCAAATTAAAATTTACATTTTATTTTATTTTAATGTTTATTTATTTACTTATTGAGAGTGAGAGCACAAGCAGGGGGTAGGCAGAGAAAGAGGGAGAGAGAAATCCCAAGCAGGCCCCACGCCATCACCACAAAGCCCGACGCGGGGCTATACCTCATGAACTCTGACATCGTGACCTGAGCCAAAATCAAGAGTGAAACGCTTAACTGACTGAGCCACCGAGGTGCCCCCCTAATATTTAAATAGTAATAATTTGCAGCCTTAAACCACAATTAGCTTCCTTTCATTTGGCACCCACTAGGTGCCGGATCCTTCACACACAGGGTCATTCATTCTCACAGCAGTCCTGTAAAGTGAGCATAGGTTTCCCAAATTTACAGATGAGGAAACGACAGTAAGGAGAAATAAAATAATTGTCCCAATGTGAAACACCATGTTTCTCAATCTGCAAATAACACTGCAGATATTAAATGCATCTCAATTCAACCAAGAAGAGATTTTTAAATAATTTTTTATACATGTATTGAAAGGGACTTTCAATCTTGTTTCAAGTTTTATAGGTGAAAGGTTTTATAGGCAGAAATGTGTACATATTGCATACTTCATAATGAAATACAATGGGAAATCATAAGAACTGAATATGCATTAATATTTTTGATAAAATAGAGTATGATGTGAATCTTGCATTTTGGTATAATTTCTGCTGCTACATTGACCACTGGGGGGCAACATCATACATTATTTTATAACTTCTCTACTTGGTCTCCTAATACGGGCAGATCGAATGCAAGGAAATATAGTTAATAGTTAATTCAGTAACTTAATGAGTTATAAACAGTGCAACAGGATTAGAACCTAATATTGTCCATACTTGCTTCAATATATTGAAGCACATATTCATTTTCATTGAGCCAAACTGTCTTTTTACCTCTTTTATTTCTCCTTTGTTATAAAAGCAGATTATATTTTAAGGAGAAATCCCCTGGTCCTTAATAATCTAGAATCTTTCTGGTGCTATAGATGATGTATTTCTCAGAAATAGCCACAAGAAGAACAAATTTTGTCTTGCCTAGATAGATAAAAACAATAAACACTTGAGTACTTCAAAATTAAGAATTAGAAATCAATCCTCAGGGGTCCCTAAGTGGCTCAGTTGGTTAAGTGTCTACATTTCTGACTCCTGATTTAGCTCAGGTCATGATCTCAACTTTCATGAGACGGAGCCCTCATCGGCTCCTTGCTAACAGCACACAGAGCCTGCTTGGGATTCTCGCTCTTCCTTGCTCTCTGGCCCTCCCTCGCTCACGCTCTCTGTTTCTCAAAATTAATAAATAAACCTAAAAAAATGAAATCAATCCTTAATTTTAAAGCAGGAAATAAAACGGCAAAATTATCTGTGGATCCACATTTCAGTTGAGACAGACAGTTTTAAAGAAAATGTGAGCCTATAGCTCCAGGACCATCTTTCATACTACCTAACAAAGTCTAAGAATGAAACTGCAGTACAAAAGGAAGTGAGGCTGGGCACAGAGATGAAGGACTAGGGGGCTCCTGAGTTACTGTCAGAGGACCCAGATCCAGCTTTGCCGGAAGATAGATGTAATCCTGAGCTTTCCAGTTCCATGAGACAGAATATCCCCCCTCCCCAATTTTCTTAAGTTAGTTTAAGATGGGCTTCTCTACTTGCAAAAAAGAATTCTAATAAACCAAGCACTGGTCAAAGAACATGCCAAGTTATATTCTAGAAAAGTAAATGGAAAATGGGAAATTTTTTATGCCTCTTAAGTGCACAATGATTGTTTTCAAATTTTGTCACTGCCAAATCCTTTTGTGTTCCTTTTTTTTAAGTTGACTTACTTATTTTGAGCACTCAAATGGAGAAGGGGCAGAGAGAGAGGGAGAGAGAGAATCCCAGGCAGGATCCACACTGTCAGCACAGAGCCCAAGGAAAGGGCTCAATCTCACAAACTGCAAGACCATGACCGAGCTGAAGTCAAGAGTCAGATAATTAACCAACTGGGCGACCCAGGCATCCCCTTTTGTGTCCTTATTTTAACCATGAAATGCTGTTGTCCTATGTAGAGAGACGCAAACAAATCCCACTGCTGTTGATAGCACCCTCCAGCCTCCCAAGAAAATTTAGTGAATTTCTTGACCATGGCATCTTTTCTTCTTACAGTGTGCTCATAATTGGTTTGAGAGAAGATCACCCAGAGGCTTGCCCCATGGCACAATCTTTTATTTGACTTTCAAACTACTGTTGGGCCTCTCTTTGAGTCCTTTCTTTTATTTTTTTATACTTCTCTACTTTATTGAGTCTACTCTTTCTCAAGAGCTTTCATCATTCCTGTTAAAAGGTTGTTAAAAAGCTCCATAATACTGTTGATTTTATACCAATTTCACGATATTTAAATTTCTCCCAGGAACTCTGAGGTTTCTGAAATGCTATAGGAAAAGAGAAAATTATTATAACATGCATAAATGATGTTTTATAATCACCAATCAAATAATGAAATAGTTCCAGTTTAATTCCTCTGCTCTGAGCTGAACCCCCCCGCCAAATTAAGATCTTTTCACCACATAATAGTTCAACAATTTCCTTTAATAACCCACTTCACAATTTATCAAGATGAAATCTCTAAAACCTTACCTAAATATTTTGTGTGCTGTACAGTGTGTTCATTTCTTTTTCACCCTCTCTCCCTCTGGCTCTTACTTCCAGTAAAATCCTTTTTTACAAATATGAAATTTTATGCAAAACCCTATTTATTAACAACAGAGAAGCGGGCTATTTTGATAAAGCCTGGGAGCCCACCTTCTCTGCACACACCGACCACCGTGGCTCTGGGTAACATGGACTTAAAACCTTGCTGTGGGGTGTGCTAATTTAAAATTAGAGTTTCAGCGGTGCCTGGGCGGCTGAGTCGGTTAAGCATCTAACTTTTGCTCAAGGTCATGATCTCACAGTTCATGAGTTCAAACCCTGCCTCAAGCTCTGTGCTGACAGCATGGAGCCTGGAGCCTGCTTCAGATTCTGTGTCTCTCTTTCTCTCTGCCCTTCCCCTGCTCATAGCCGGCCAGTCTCTCTAAAATAAATAAACATTAAATTTTTTTTAATTTAAAAATTTTAAATTAGGGTTTCATTCTCCAGGTGAAAGAACAATTCTTTTAGTCTTTTATTGTATGTCAGCCCAACATCTTAATCATGTTTTACTTCTTTCTAAATTGATCATGGAAGGGGCGCCTGGTGGCTTAGTCGGTTAAGCGTCCGACTTTCGTTTAGGCCATGATCTCGCGGTTCGTGGGTTCGAGCCCCGGGTCGGGCTCTGTGCTGACTGCCGGCTCAGAGCCTGGAGCCTGTTTCGGTCTGTGACTCCCTCTCTCTCTGACCCTCCCCTGCTCACGCTGTCTCTCTCTCTCTCCTAGGTATAAATAAAACATTAAAAAAATTTTAAAAAAAAAAATTGATCATGGAGGAGTCCAAAAAAGTTTAGGGCTTTAGTAAAGACGTGATGGGCTGAGTGCCGTGGGAGAACTGTCTCAAAGTTGTGCGTTGGACTCCATTTTATGCAGCTTACTTTTGCATTTTCCAAGCATTCTATTCTAATTGCGACTGCTTTTTCCCCCGAGCTTACTGACTGAACAGTGAATTTTTTGTTCAACTAAATTCAAACTTGTGCTGGCATATGTGGCAGGCACTGTGCTATTTAAGCACTTTATATCCGTTATTTCTTTTCACCTTCACAATAGCCCAAGCCTTGGTGCTGTCAGCATTTACCCAACATCAGTGGTTCTCAACCTTGGCTACAAATTATATTATTGGGGAACTTCTGAAAATCCAATACCTGGGTATCACACTCAGCCCAATAAAATCAGAATCTCTAAGGGGCAGGAACAGGTATCATTTTAAAAACTCCCCAAGTGATTCCATCTGTTGGCAAGATTGAGACCCATTGTCCTAATAGGAATTGTCCTATCAGCTACTGAGAAAATTAATTTTTACATTTTCTTACCTAAGCGAATAGTCTACATACATAGTTAAGTGTATGTGAAAGTACACTTCTCCCAGTGAGGCTGTCATTACTTAGGATATTTTTGGAACTCCTTTTTAGGAATTGCTTTTAGTCAATTTGCCGGTCATGATTAGAAAATTCTTTTCAGTGCCCACAGCAGGATTGCAGGGAGACGCATAGAGCTCTGGGTGCACACTTCCCCCGGCAGTGGCTACACCGTCAGCAGGATGAAAGCTGGCAGAGAGTCCTGTAAGCTCCTGGCAAGGCCATCAAGACCTCCTCATCTCAACGTATTAATGCTGAGAGCCATAAAGGAGGCTAAGATTAGACATGATTTTCCACCTCCTTCTGGGAAGCCTTTAGAATTAATCCCCTCATGTTTTAAATTCCCTTTCATCTCAGTCACCATGAGTCCCATTCTCCTAGACGATCCCTTGCCCCTGGACCCAATCTAGGCTCTGAATATCCCCAATGTAACCCAAGCCCCTCATTCCCCAACACCTCTCTGTGCTTTCTCCAGAGTGCAATCTGGAACTCTGACATCAGTAAAATCCTCTGCCTTGTCCATATTTTCTTTGAATGCTACCTTCCACTTCCTGCTTTAACTGAAACCTAGCAATTCCACAAGAATACAGCTTTCTCTACACCTACAGTATATCAGTGCACACAACAGATACTCAGAAAATGCTGAATACAAGAATGACTCATAGTACTATTAATAATAGTTTAGACCCTGGACAGAGAGACAAGGTAGGGTGAGAGAATGGTGGATGCAAATAAGATATCTATGTGTAAATGCCTAGTTTTCAGATCAGAGTGACTATGGCTTATGATAATTAGATACTGATTTCAGAATCATCATCAAAGAAAAGAGAGTCCTGGTTGTAACCTCTATGCAGAAATGAACAATGGAGGAAAAGAGATTGTGTACCAGGCTTCAGTGGGCACACACTAAAAAAATGAGAGAAAGTTTGAGAACCATCAAAGGGCAAAACATAAAGAGAAAGAACCGGACATAAATAAAACTAAGGGAAAAGGAAAAAGAGAAGCTTATGGACACCTAGAGAAGAGAGAAAAGTGTCCTGGAGCATTATTCAGAAGCAAAATCTACTGTACTGAATTTAGTTGAAAAAATTCACTGTTTAGTCAGTAAATTTGGAGGAACATTAAGATATCTCGAAGAAAGATGGGGTGCCTGGGTGGCTTAGTCGGTTAAGCGTCCGACTTTCACTTAGGTCATGATCTCGCGGTTAGTGGGCTCGAGCCCCGCGTCGGGCTCTGTGCTGACTGCCAGCTCAGAGCCTGGAGCCTGTTTCAGTCTGTGACTCCCTCTCTCTCTGACCCTCCCCTGCTCACGCTATCTTTCTCTCTCTCTCCTAGAAATAAATAAAAATCTTAAAAAAAAAAAGATATTTCGAAGAAAGATATTAAAGGAGGAGGAAAAAAGAGACAAAATAAGAAAGAGCAGGCTGCAGATAAGGATAGGTAAATTCTGTGGTCCCAAGAACACAATGGGCAAGTTCACTGCTGGAGTTGAGCCAAATAGATTGGTGAGTAGAATACACACAGAACTTCCAAGGCCTGACTCCCAATTGCTATGACAATAAAACCCCATCCTCATATTAGTGATTTAAAAAAAATCATAAGCAAATGTTATTTACTATTCTTAGGGAAAGTGAATCCCCACTCCTACCAGCTCCATGATGGAAGTTCTGTGGAGTAATGTGGGAGTGAACAACTGTTGATCCCAGAGAGTTGGCGTTAGGATGGTAATGCCAGACATACGGAAGGATTACACATACACTTGCCTCAATGCTGAGCAACACTTAGATACTGAATTAAGATCTCCTTCTAAACTGAGTGTAACTCCTATAAATAAAACTAAACGTTTATGAATATGCTTTGTTGCACCTGCCATTTACGGTGTTATCACTGTACAAATGGGAACTGAAAGTCTTTGCTCAGTGGTATGCTGGAAGACAACTGTATGGTTTTGGGATTTTTTTTTAAAGAACTGATCTGCAGCTGCTGATGTCCACAGTGTAAATACTCCTACCATGACTGCTTTCAAGCCAACAACATGATGTCCCTGAATGGGGAACTGGGTAGAGATGTGCACAATGGTCTCATAAGTCAGTGCAAGCTGGCTCCATAGAGTCAGGTGTAACTAGTTTGGACTTGGGCTGGCATAGATCATTTTCAAAGCCCCTCAGGAGGTTGTCTGGGCAGCCAAGCTGAAAATCACTACTTATAATGGTGCTTCTCAAATTTTCATGTGCTTATAAATCACCTGGGGATCTTGTCCAAATTCAGTCTTTGACTCAGTAGGTAGCATTGGTCCCTAGCAAGGGAGATAAGTGGACTAAACAAAGGAGAATAAAGCAGTCATTTATAGCTCTACCTTTGTCAGAAATCTTTGAGAGGGAGGCTTCGAAGAGAAGTCACAAACTGGAGGTCCATGAATTATTTGTGGCCAAACCCACAGAGAGGTTTTCTTTTACACAGTTCTACTTTTAAATTTGGATTATATGCCAAGACAGTAAGATTCCATATTCCCAGCTTCTCTGAAAAAGCAAAAGGCACTAACTACAGCAACAACAAAATAAGATCTGACACCCTGCCTGCAGGGATCCTACCCACTTTAGGGTAGGTAGGAGACTTCCTACTCAACCGTTTCCCACTTGTGGTCTCCACTGCTCCACTTATGTTTCTTATTTCATCTTTGAAGGAATTTGAGGAGTATTCATATATTAGGTTTCATATAACTGATAGTATACATTTTGCTCCCCATTTGCACCAGCCAACTCTTCTGTCTCATTTCCCACCATTGCTCACATATAAACTATATTCCTGAAATGGCTTACATAGCATTCCTAGAATTCATCACCTTTTCCTTTCCTCCAAACTTTGGATTGACCCCTTTTCCTAGAATACACTCCATCCTTCTTTCTCTGCTAGAAACAATCTGAATCTTTCTTCAATATCTAGCTCGAAAGTCTTCTCCTTCCTGACTCCTATGCTCTTGCAACAAGGTGAATCCTCTTCTGTTAAATCTTATAATTGCTCATTCTGGGATATTTCCTATTCTCTGAGGCCCCAAAAGGTATTAGATAAGCTTTATTCATTTTTTATATTATCAAGGTAAAATGCTTTGCCGTAGAGAAGATCCTCAATAGTTTTGTGAAATAATAGATTGTGAATTAACTTTGAACTATTAGATTACATCTCTTGAAAGCTCTTTTGTTACTTTATCAAGGGAGTGTTGCAATTATTATCCTATCCTATAAAGGACAAGTTAAATCCGTTTGCACAACTGTCTGCAGAAATTCTGCAAGCTCTCTTCTTTCCCCTGAACTTCAATTTTGGTTTTACTTACTTGAATTATAAGAATATTTATTCTATAAATCTAGCCTCAGATAAACATAAACCACCTAAAATCAAACAATCCTTAATAGAATTAATACCTTATACTTATATGGAATAATCAATTTTTTAAAGCACTTTCACGAACACATTTATCCTCACACTAACCTGTAAAATACATACCCAATTTATTACCCTTTTTCAGCATTTATAAGCTAAAGTGAAATGTCCTCCATGAACTAGGAAGAAAGGAAAACAGAAAATTTAAGAAAAATCTTTGCAGTGCCCACCTAAGTCCTTCGAAAGAGAGATCCACCCTATAATCTTTTCCAGACTTGATTTCCTAGGATGGCTAGGGGCTAACCATCTGCCTTATTCCACTTCCAAATTTCCAGAATCCCTAATGTTTTATTGAAAAACAGAGGCTCACATGTGTTGAATTAACATTTATTAGAGCCAAAGCAGTAATCCAGGTCTTTGAATTCCAAGTATAACATCCCACTTTTCTTAATTATGTTTACCTTTACAAACAGAGCTATAATCATCCAGCAATATATACATGCTTCATAAATCTGTCTTCACAAACATGAAGGAATGAAAGCTCCTGTACCTTTTCCTCAAAAAATAAGTTATATATGAGGATCAAAAGTTCACCCATTGATTTTATGGAGTTAGTTGCATGAGGCAACTTTAAAATGCCTCATGATCTCATCAGAGTGCATAAGAAAGGCTATAACCCCTAAGTCAGTTTGCAAATTTCTGCATTGTGTCACTCCCAAGTGGATGCTATGTTCTCTAATGTTTAATGCATTTTTGGAAAGATTTATATTATGGATGAGGTGGGAATCAAAGATTTTAGCCTCTTCATCCACTAATGATAAAACCAATGCAAATTAATGGAAAAAAGGCAATGCCAATGCCGGGAAAGAGGATCTCAAATTGTTAATGGTAGTATGAAATAAAGCTGATCAGTGAGATTTAAAGGAAGTAGCAAAGGAGTGGAAATGGCAGGGTTTAAAGGCATAATGATCCACTTCTCTCAGATTCTTTCTGCATTTCCGAAGACTTTCTAAGAATTTTGATGTGGCCTCAAGGATGCCCCCCTCCATGACAGTGGGGGTACGATACAATCCATGCTTCCTCCCCAAAGCACACCATGAACGCTGGTGACAATAGAAAGCAATACTGTTTAGGGATTACAAGGATGTTCTATACCTGTGTTGTTGAAAAGACTGAAACATTTAGGAAAGTGCAGTGTCTATTTTTTTCCTCAACCTCCACATACTGTTCCCAGTTCAATAACTCTGAACTTCTCTGCCATTTCCACCCTCCCTTGTAAGAAAGAGGACAAACCAGTGTCTGCTTCTTTATCAGTCAGGAGGGGATATGTTTTCTGTGTTCCTTCTCCCTGCTTGAATATTAGTCCAATCTCTAAAAAGGACTACTCTAAGATTTTTATTATGTGAGATATTTTTAACTTTTATTTTTAAAAATAGGGAAAATCCTGGTAATTATGGCAACAGAAGTTGAAGTAACTGGAGAGCAGTACGACTCCCCACCTCACTACCTTGTACGTTTCCTAAGCATTTTGCTCACTGCGTCTGTAAGCGACAAGAAGAAAGATTGGACTGAATTAAAAGTGGCCCAAAAAAAGTTCTCTTCAAGTGAGCACGAGTAAGGAAGTTCTAAGAAAGAGCACTGGATTCTTTTGGTAGAGAGAGAAATGTAAGGAATACAGAGGGCGGGGAGGGTCCCTTGGCAGGCTGGGGATTAGGGAAGAGGTGCGGTCTCGGACTCACCCCCCAGCCAGGTGTCAGAGATGTTCTGGAGCATGGTGACCGGGATGCAGAAGAAGGCGATGAGCAGGTCGCTGAACGCCAAGGAGCAGATGAAGATGTTCGTGACGGTGCGCATGGCCTTGCTGCGGGTCACCACATAGACCACCAGCGCGTTGCCAAAGAGCGCTAGGGCAAAAATGAGCACGCCGGTGAGCACGAAGGCCAGCTTGGCGCGTCCCGGCAGCTCCGGGGTGTAGACAAGCGGCCGCAGTCCGTACCGCGCGATGAACTGCTCGCGCGTCAGGTTATGGTCCCGTAGCAGCCTGGCGAACTGTTCCCGGGTGATGTTGAGAGACTGCATGTCGCGCGCTCCCCGAGCTGCCACGGGCGAGCCCCGCAGCGGGGCGGGGCGGGGGCTGCGAGGGGACCGGGCTGGCGGCCGCCTCCCACCCTCGGAGGTCCGGACAGCCTCCGCGAGGAGGAACCTCTGCACCCCAGCAGGTTCAGGAAGGAAAGCAGCGACGGATCAAAACCACAATCAAGAGGGGGGAAGCCAAAGCATGGGAGACTATCCCGTTGACCGAAACTGTTCGCAGTTCAGAGAAAGTTCTTAGTCCTCTCAGGGTCTGTAGCCGCGCTGCAGGGAGAGCCGGAGCGCCGCTCCAGAGTCCTGGCGCCTCTGGCTCCCCAGCCGTCTGCGGCAGGGACAGCCCCAGGGGCCGCGGAGGGTGGGGCTGGAACTGGGCGGCGCGCCACTCACCTCCCGGCTCCAGCAGCTCAGACCCCGCCTCCCACACCCTCAGGGAGCGGGAAACCTGCCTTCTGCCACCCAGCGCTTTACTCCTGCCCCAGGTCATGCTTCTGTGCAAAACTCAACATTGGGGTTTCTACCGTCTCACGGTTTCTCCTTTGACTAAATAATGTAGGCCACAGCTACCTGAGGCAAAATGGGATTTAAGATTTTTTTTTTATATTTTCAAAAATAATTACAGCACACAGAAAATTGCAAGGATAATACAGAGAGGTCCCAAGTATCCTTCATCTAGTTTCTCCTGTGATTACGTCTTTCTTAATTAAGGTAAGATACAAAGCCAGGAATCTGACATAGCTGCAACGTGTGTGTAAAGTCTGTCCTTATCCCAAGTGTAGATTCCCGTAACCATCACCAAAATCAAGATACTATACTATTCTATGAGCACAATGATCTCCCTCTTGCTACGTCTTTGTAGTTATACAACCTGCTCCCCCCCCCTCCCCAACCCCTGGCAATTACTAAGCTGTTCTTTATCTCTATACTTTTGACATAAGATTGTATACATTGAATGACAAATTACAATACCCTTTGATATTGATTTTTTCCACTCAACATAATGTCATTCAGATTCACCCAAGTTGTTAGGTACATCAATATTTGTTATTCCTTTTTTTATTGCTGAGAATGTATACCATGGTTTGTTTAACCACTCATGGAGAGTAGGACATTTTGGTTGTTTCCAGTTTGGGCCTATCACAAATAAAGCTGGTATGAAGAATCATGTACAGGTTTTTAGGTGAACAAACGTTTTTATTTCTCTGAGAAAGGCCAAGAAGTTTGGTGGTTGGGTCTATGGTTTATATAGTTAAGTTTGGAAGAAATTCTCAAATTACTTTCCAGAGTGGCTGTACCATTTACATTTCCCATAGCAACATATGAGAGATTCAATTTCTGCACATCCTTACCAGTATTTAGCATTGTCATTATTTTTTTTTATCTCTTCTAGTAAGTGTGTAGTGATATTTCTTTCAGCCTTAATTTGCAGTTTCCTAATAGTAAATGATGAACATGTCATGTGCTTGCTTGCTATTCCAATATTTTCTCCGGAGAAATATCTTTTCATGTATCTTGCTCAGTTTCTTTCTTTATATATATATATATTTTTTTTTAATTTAAATCCAAGTTAAATAATATAGAATGTAATAATGATTTTAGGAATAGAATTTAGTGGTTCATCACTTACATATAACACCCAGTGATCACCCCAACAAACATCCTCCTAATGCCTCTCACCCATTTAGCCCTTCCCCCTACACCCCACAAGGAGTCCTCAGTTTGTTCTCTGTATTTAAGAGTCTCTTATACTTTGTCTCCCTCTCTGTTTTTATATTATTTTTGCCTCCCTTCCTTTATGTTCATCTGTTTTGTATCTTAAATTCCTCATATGAGTGAAATCATATATTGTCTTTTCTCTGACTTATTTCACATAGCATAGTACATTCTAGTTCTATCCACTTTGTTGCAAATGGCAACTGAGTAATATTTCACTGTAAATATATACAGCTTTAGCCACTCATTAGTCAGTGGACATTTGGGCTCTTTCCATACTTTGACTACTGTCAATAGTGCTACTATAGACATTGGGGTCCATGTGCCCCTTTGATCAGCACTCCTTTATCCTTTGAATAAATTCCTAGTAGTACAGTTGCTGAGTCGTAGGGTAGTTCTATTTTTAATTTTTTTAGGAACCTCCATACTGTTTTCCAGAGTGGCTTCACCAGTTTGCATTCCTACAAGCAGTGCCAAAGGGTTCCTCTTTCTCTGCATCCTCACCAACATCGGTTGTTGCCTGAGTTGTTAATTTTAGCCATTCTGACCTGTATTAGGTGTATCTCATTGTGGCTTTGGTTTGTATTTCCCTGATGATGAGTGATATGGAGCATTTTTTCATGTGTCAGCCATCTAGATATCTTCTGGGAAAAGCGTCTATTTGGGTCTTTTGCTCATTTCTTCACTGGATTATTTGTTTTTTGAGTGTTGAGTTGGATAAGTTATTTATAGATTTTGGATACTAACCCTTTATCTGATATGTCATTTGCAAATATCTTCTCCTATTCCATTGGTTACATTTTAGTTTTCCTGATTTTTTCTTTCACCATGCAAAAGGTTTTTATCTTCATGGATCCCAATAGTTTATTTTTGCTTTCGTATCCCTTGCCTCTGGAGACATATGGAATAAGAAGTTGCTGCAGCCACGGTCAAAGAGGCTTCTGCCTATTTTCTTATCTAGGATTTTGGTGGCTTCTTGTCTTATGGTTAGGTCTTCGATCTATTTTGAGTTTATTTTTGGGTATAGTGTAAGAAACTGGTCCAGGTTCATTCTTCTACATGTTGCTGTCCACTTTTCCCAACACTATTTGCTGAAGAGATGATCTTTTCTCCACTGGATATTCTTTCCTGCTTTGTAAAAGATTAGTTGACAATACATTTGTGGGTCCATTTCTGGGTTTTCTATTCTGTTCCATTGATCTATGTGTCTGTTATGCCAGTACCATAGTGTTGTGGTGATTACAGCTTTGTAATACAGCTTGGAGTTCAGCTTTGGTTTTCTTTTTCAACATTACTTTGGCTATTTGGGGTATTTTCAATGTTGTGATTATTTGTTCTAGCTCTGTGAAGAATGCTGGTGTTATTTTGATAGGGATTGCATTAAATATGTAGATTATTCTGGGTAATACTGACATTTTATCAATATTAGTTCTTCTAATCCATGAGCCTAGAATGTTTTTCCTTTTTTTGTGTGTGTCTTCTTCAATTTCTTTCATAAGCTTTCTGTAGTTTTCAGTGTATGTATTTTTCACCTCTTTGATTATGTTTATTCCTAGGTATTCTATGGGTTTTGGTGCAATTGTAAATGGGATCGATTCCTTGGTTTCTCTTTCTGCTGCTTCATTATTGGTGTATATAAACGAAACCTATTTCTGTACTTTGATTTTATATCCTGTGACTTGCTAAATTAATGGATCAGTTCTAGCAGTGTTTTGGAAGAGTCTTTGGGTTTTCCACACAGCGTATCGTGCTATCAAATGGAGTGAATGTTTGACATCTTCCTTGCCAATTTGGATTCTTCTATTTTTTTTGTTCTTTGATTGCTGAGGCTAGGACTTCCAGTACTATCTTGAAGAACAGTGGTGAAATTGGACATCCTGATTTTAGGGGGAAAGCTTTCAGTTTTTTCCCATTGATGATTATATTAGTGGTGGGTCTTTTATATATGGCCTTTATGATCTTGAGATATAATCCTTCTATCCCTACTGTCAAGGTTTTTATCAACAAATGATGCTATATTTTGTCAAATGCCTTTTCTGCATCTATTGAGAGTATCACATGGTTCTTACCTTTTCTTTTATTAATGTGATGTACTACATTGATTAATTTGTGGATGTTGAACCAGCCTTGCATCCCAGGTAAATGCCACTTAGTCATGGTGAATAATTCTTTTAATGGATTGTTGGATCTTGTTGGCTACTACCTTTTAGAGGATTTTTGTATCCATGTTTATCAGGGAAATTTGTCTGTATTTTCCTTTTTAATGGAGTCTTTGTCTGGTTTTGGAATCAAGGTAATGCTGGCCTCATATAATGAGTTTGGAAGTTTTCCTTCCATTTCAATTTTTTACGCAGCCTAAAAAGAATAGGTGTTAACTCTTCTTTAAATGTTTGGTAGAATTTCAGTGGAAAGCCATCGAGATCTTGACTTTTGTTCGCTGGGAGGTTTTTGATTACTGATTCAATTTCTTTACTAATTATGGGTCTGTTCAAATTTTCTATTTCATCTTGTTTCTGTTTTGGTAGTTTATATGTTTCTAGGAATTTCTTCATTTCTTCTGGATTGCCCAATTTGTTGGCATATAACTGCTCATAAATTATTGTTTACATTATATTATATATTATATATATAATATTTATATTATATAAATTAATGTTTGTATTTCTGTAGTATTGGTTGTGATCTGTCCTCTTTCACTTGTAATTTTTTTTTTTAATTTGGGTACTTTCCTTTTTCTTTTTGTTCACTCTGGCTAGGGGCTTATCAATTTTGTTAATTCCTTCAAAGAATCAGCTCTTGGTTTCATTTATCTGTTGTACTGTTTTTTTGTTTGTTTCTTTGTTTTGTTTTCGATTCTTTATTATTGTTCTAATCTTAATTATTTTCTTTCTTTGTCTGGTTTAGGGCTTTACTTGCTGGGATTTTTTTCCAACTCTTTTAGGTATAAGGTTAGGTTGTGTATTTGAGTTTTCTTTCTTCTTTAGGAAGGCCTGGATTGCTATACACTTCCCTCTTATGACCACCTTTGCTGTCCCAAAGGTTTGGGACTGTCATGTTTTCATTTTCACAGGCTTCCATGTACTTTTCAATTTCTTCCCTAATTTCTTGCTTAACCCATTCATTGTTAAGTAAGATATTCTTTAATCTCCAAGTACTTAGGGTCTTTCAATTTTTTTTCTTATGGATAATTTCAAGTTTCATAGCATTGTGGCCTGAAAAATATGCAAATTATAATCTTGATCCTTCTGTACTTATTGAGAGCTGATTTGTGACCCAGTATGTGATCTGTTTCGGAGAATGTTCCATGCGAACTGAAGAAGAATGTGTACTCTGTTCTTTAGAATGAAATGTTCAGAACATATCTGTTTGTCCATCCTGTCCAATGTGTTATTCAAAGCCATTGTTTCCTTCTTGACTTTGTGTTTAGATGATCTGTCCATTATTTTAAGTGGACTGCTGAAGTCCCCTACTAGTATGGTATGAATGAGTTTCTTTATGTTTGTGATTAACTGATTTACATATTTGGGTATTTCACATTGGGGGCATAAATATTTACAATCGTTAGATCTTGGTGGATAGACCCCTTAATTATGACATAATGCCCTTCTTCATCTCATTACAGTCTTTATTTTAAAATCTAGTTTGTGTGATATAAGTAGGGCTACTCCAGCTTTCTGGAGTATTAGCATGATAGATGGTTCTCAACCCCTTCCAATCTTCAGGTGTCTTTGGGTATAAAATGAGTCTCTTGTAAGCAGCATATAGATGAGTCTTATTTTCTCATCCGTTCTGATATTTTATTCTTTTGATAGGAGAATTTAGTCCATTAACATTCAGAGTGAACACTGAAAGATATGAATTTAGCACCATTGTGTTGCCTGTAGAGTTGATGTTTCTGGTTGTATTCTCTGGTCCTTTCTAGTCTTGGTGCTTTTGGTCTTTTTTGTTTTGTTTTGTCTTTTCTCGACTCAAAGGGCTCCACTTAAAATTTCTTGGAAGGCTGGTTTAGTGGTCATGAACTCATTTAGTTTTTATTTGTATGGGCAACTCTATTTCTCCTTCTAATTTGAATGACAACCTTGGTGGATAAAGAATTCTTGGGTGCATATTTTTGCAGTTCAGCACATTGGATATATCCTGCCACTCTTTTCTGGCTTGCCAAATTTATGTAGATAGGTCTACTGCAAATCTGACCTGCCTTCCCTTATAGGTTAAGGACTTTTTTCCCTTGTTGCTTTCATAATCCATGATCCTTATCTGTGTATTTTGTGAATCTGTGAATATGATATGCCTTGGTAATGGCTGGGTTGTTTTTTAATCTAATAGATTTTGATGTGTGTCCTTCCCCAGATTAAGAAAGTTTTCCACTATAATTTGCTCATATAAATTCTACCCCTTTCTGCCCCCTTTTCTCACTCTTTATCTTCTAGGACTCCTAGAATTTGGATAATATTCCTTTTTAATAAGTTACTGAGTTCTCTAAGTCTTGTAGTGTGATCTTTTGCCTTTGTTTCCCTCTTTTTTTTCTGCTTCGTTATTCGCCATAATTTTATCTTCTAAATCGCTGATTCACTACTCTGCTTCATCCATCCTTGCCATTGTGGCATTCTTTCAAGTTTGCATCTCAGTTATAACATTTTTAATTTCGTCCTGACTAGAGTTTATTTCTTTTATCTCTGCAGAAAGGGATGCTATGCTTTACTCAGCCCCAGCTAATATTATTGTCGTGGTTCTAAATTCTGGTTCAGACATCTTGCTTATATCTGTTGATTAAGCCCCTGGCTCTCATTTCTTCCTGTTGTGCCTTTTGGGGTGAATTTCTTGATTTTGTCACTTGAGAAGAAGAAAAATACTAATAAAATACAAAATTAAAACTAAAAAATTAAAAACAACACACATAATCAAATAAAAAAAGCTAGATCCTAGGAAGAAGTTTGATAGATTAGAGAAAAAAGGGAAATAAATTTTAAAAATAGGTAGAAAAAACTTTAAATTAAAAAAGATTATATAATAAAGTAGAATAAAATGAAGTAAACAAAATAAAATAGAATAAAAACTTTAAAAAGTAAAAAATAAAGTAAATAAAGAAAAATATTTTTTCTCTTTCTGTATCCAAAAATGAAGAAGGGAAGAAAGGAAAAAAAGAAAAATTAAGCAAAAACAGAAGCTAAAAAAATGAACACATAACTGAGCCAGCAAACAGAATGAAACCTGATGAAGTTACATCCAGTTTCCCCTAGACTGAAATATGAAGACTTCTATAGTCCATACACTAAGTAGGTGGAGTGATTTGTGCTAGTCTTCTAGGGGATACATTTGGAGGGTGTAGTTGGATAGAACATGGTGTGATGGCTCTGTTCTCCACTAGATGGAGCTGTTTAGCTTACTGGGGTGGATCACTGTAGCTCACATGTGCATGTGCATGCATGTGAGAGGTTGAAATGGCTTAGCTCAGCTCTTTAGTCTCTGGTACAGGATTTCATGTTCTCACCCCTCCTTTGTCTCAGGCTTCTATCCACAGCCTGCCTCTACCCTACCCTTTTCCAAGCTGTCCACCTGCCAATGGTCCCTCCCTCCAGAATTTAATCTCAGATGGGGTTGTGTTTCAAAAACTCACTCTTCAGAGACCCTTGAGGCTTAGACCTGTGCCAACTATCTGGGTGAGGGTCTCACTGAGCAATGACTGGGTGCTAGCTCACCCCAGAAAACATTCATGCTATTGCACAGCAATAGAAGTTCAGAGATTATGGCAAACCACAACATAGCCAACACCAGATTTCAATGTACTTTGCTATCTTTGTCCCAATACCAGCAAACGTGGCTTCTCTTCAGGGTTCACTGGGACCTTTGCTTGGGGGG